>NW_008825104.1:4767660-4780160 GCF_000699105.1 Pygoscelis adeliae
GTTATAATCCTCCCTCTCCTTATGTCATTCATAAGTTTTGCCTTCAATTCTCTCACTTTATAACCCCCCCTTTAGGGGACAACACCCATTTCCAGTGTTTTCAGATAACCGCTTTACAATGACAGCTCACAGCTTTCTCTTGCCTCCTATTTTTCACTGGCACTGCATCTTCAAGCGTCTTTCAAGCCTGTAAATGTATCCATCTAAAACTCGATCAACTCCAAATGCAGAGTTTCCCCAAGCACTTAGGTCTGACTTCTCTTGCATGCACACCCTGAAAAGCCCCATAGTAGCCTCTGGTGACCTCAGTTACCTGGTTCAGTTGAGCCACCTGAAGATGGACTACATGTACCAGGGCAGAAGCATGCACAAGGATTTACTATGTTTTGAACCCAGTCAGAATAAAGTTATCCATAAATTACCAGAGAATTTTGTTTTTTCTGGAACAAACTATAATATGCAAGTGTGCGTTTATATGAGGGGGAAATATGCTATATGTAAACATGAATCATAAAAACAAATGAGCCCCAGGACAAAGCATCAGGTTGTGCACTGTAGTTTCTATTCAAGGATATTTTGGTTTTGTAGGTTTAAAGAGACCCATACCGTTACAGTAAAACCATTCTTGTATTTATGCTTTCTATAATGTTCAGCAGATATGAATTTGGAGTTTTCTAAAAGCTGTATCCAATTACAGTGCTGAATGATTTGAATAATAGACTGCCTGACATATTCCAAGATAAGTGGCTGCTACATTTCTTTGATATTAGGGTCATATACTGTACTTATCTATTTTTACTCCATGCTCTCCATTGCCTAGTAATAAATTAATTTCTCACTGTTAGTTTGGCATGTGCCCTACAGTTAAATTCATTTTCTCTCCCATTGAAGGAAGAAAAAGTTTTCTGAAGTATGACAACTATCCTCCTTATTTTTAGAATTAGTCATCACAGATTAAATTCAAAAATACTATTTTAAGAGGGACATTCCCACATAAAGTCTTAAAAGCTGTTTTTATATTTTCATTTTTAGAAAATTAACTGATGGTGCTGAACCACATTTGGCAACAGTTATTTAACTACTTGCATGCAAGACTTTTTACAATATATGGACGTAATTTGAAAGAACAGTTTTTAACCTTAGCATTTAGTTTTTGTTGCTGCCTGGTGCACAAAACTCAAAGGACCTCATGTACACCTGCAATTATTTCCAAAGGCAATGAGAGTTGAGCTTAGATCTGAAAACAGAATACAGCCCAAAACATGTAATCACTATCCAGGCTGCAACAATTAGTTCTCATGTGATTCCAGTTGTTTCCAGAGCAGGGAGTATGAGGAAATGTTCTAGCTTATTTGCTGATTACCTGTTTTACCACAAACTCAGCAGTACCAAGAAAGAGGCATTTTGCAGAATCAACCTTTCCTGCAGAACTTCTTTCGCTGTTTAGCCTACACCTTCTAGCTCCTTCTAGCACCTCTATTTCATTGCAGCTACCTTCTGAAGAATGGGGAGAAGCAATTTAACAAACGAATAGCAGCAATCATGAGGAAAGCAAGCATGAATGTGGGATTGGAATATGTGTTTATGACTGTAGATGACAAAAGGACTAAAGACATCAGCAAACGGCGTGTTCTCAAGCATTGACATTACTGATTGCTATCTTTAACTTACCCTCAAAGATGATGTACTCAGCACTGGTGCGGCCGCACCTCGAATACTGTGTTCAGTTTTGGGCCCCTCACTACAAGAAGGATGTTGAGATGTTGGAACGTGTCCAGAGAAGGGCAACGAGGCTGGTGAGGGGTCTGGAGAACAAGCCTTATGAGGAGCGGCTGAGGGAGCTGGGGTTGTTTAGCCTGGAGAAAAGGAGGCTCAGGGGAGACCTCATTGCTCTCTACAACTACCTGAAAGGAGGTTGTAGCGAGGTGGGTGTTGGTCTCTTCTCCCAAGTAACTGGCGAAAGGACGAGAGGAAATGGCCTCAAGTTGCGCCAGGGGAGGTTTAGATTGGATGTAAGGAAAAATTTCTTTACTGAAAGAGTAGTTAAACATTGGAACAGGCTGCCCAGGGAAGTGGTTGAGTCACCATCCCTGGAAGTATTTAAAAGACGGGTAGATGAGGCGCTTAGGGACATGGTTTAGTGGGTATGGTGTTGTTGGGTTGATGGTTGGACTCGATGATCTTGGAGGTCTCTTCCAACCTTTAATGATTCTATGATTCTATGATTCTATGATAATTCTGAAGTAAAACAAAGACACCAGAGACATTCTTAAACTAACACAGAGCCAGGAAAACAGATGATTGCCTGTGTTTTGAGCTGCCAAAGCCATAAAGGATGGCAAAGAAGCAATTGTGGGATTGCAATCACAGGAATAACAACACAGTTGTAGTTAAACTCAGGCTTGCCACCTAATGCTGCATACTGCACTGCAAAATAACATGGAAGAGAATTTCTGGCATTTTCAGACTGTGTAACAGGTGAACAACTACACATCAGGTAAAGTGACTGCATGTCCACAGATTGTTACTGTCCTGCTTGAAATTTAAATTGCATCACAATTTTCTTAGATAAGGCTAATATCCAACACATTATCTGAAAGTCTACCGTTTCAACACCAGATTTTAAAGCCTGTAAACATGAAACTGAATAATCAGGTAAGATCTTTTATTTCTTGAATCAAATAATTCATGCACCTTCTTTATGTAAAAACTATTTGATTTTGAAAATGTATTGCCCTCAAAACCAGCACAAAGTACTTTACCAGCAATTATTAAAGTTGCAGTGTAGGTTCTATATACCAGCCACATTAGTAAAAAAGCTAGGCTAAAAAAATGCCTGTGCCCCTGGTATTTTTTCTGGTCATTCCCATCCACTTTCAAAAGGATAAGTATCCTATATTGTACTGCTGCAATTCCTTATTAAATTGCAAATTTACATTGGACACATAAAATGACTAAAAAAAAAAACCAACCAAAAAAGAACAACACAAACACTATCCTTTCCCCCAACAAAGGAATGCCCTTTACCTCCATGACTTTGCTAACCTTAATTATACCTATAGTTTTGAGATTCCCTAATGGAAAGTGCTACAAAGCAGAAAGCACTAACAGAATGAATCATGACACTTACTGATACACCACTGATTGTAAATCTATACCCTTTTTATTTGCACCCAGGGGCTATGCTTCGTGCACTCATGAAAAATTACTTCCAAGTAGCAAAATGTCATAATTGGAAGCATGTATGGTAAACAAACAGGCTGAGGATTAACAGGCATGTGATTTTCTTGTAGTTTATTTTTGACAGTGTAGCAACCAGATGATTTGAAAGATTTGTATCATTTGGATACTTAATTTGTGAATTAAAGTTTCCCTGAGGCAGAGAAAAAGACACACTGAAAGAGAAGGTTAAAAATCCTTGAAGGCATCCTTCTCAGACACATGATATTCACACTCTTCTCCATTCTCAGACACGCAATATTCATACTCTTCTCCATGTTTCAGAATATAATAATTACAGATCAAAAAAAGCTGCCAGACTTGCATGTAAACCAGAATTTCATACAAGATGTTTTTAGGTGAAACTACTTTAAAAAGATCACTTCAATGACTGCCTCAAAAACACGTGAAATGCTTAAATTAAGAGACACACCCCCACACACCCCACTTTTAAAAGGCTACTTACATCAATGACTGATGAATTCGACAGACTTAATCCCTCTAGGTCTGCTGTTGAACTCGGGGACAAAACAGCTGCTGTAGGAACTGCCACAGAAGTCGTCACAGGACAGACTAGAAGTAAAAAGGCAATTGATACTTAACTTTTAAAAAATGTAAAATACTGGGAAGCTATTTTACATACTTAATAGCTACAATGAGCTATTTTCATTATGTGTAAAAAGGTTTTACATCTTAATCTAATTATTTTATCCTTGTATATATGTTTCTTAATAGCAGAAGATTATTTTTTCAGACATATAGCCCCAATACTCAAAATAAACAATGAAAATATAAATAAAACTGATATATGTATAGACCATATGTTATTTACATCAAAAATATTTTGTCCCATTTTTTCCTCTATTTTATCCTTCAGTCTGATCCATACTATGCAGTACATTTTCATTTACAAGTTATGTGCAAAGTACGTATTAATGCAATTCTAGCATGTGTTGCACCTACAGAAGTAAACCTAAAGAATGGCACTACAAAGCATAGCAAAAAAAAACAGACCCAGCTCTACCCTACCCTTCCAAGATTACATTTTAATCTGTTCTTCAAAATTGTGATTTTTACTATCTTATTATAGTACCACAATTGGTTCATAGGTTGCACAGATGTTGTGCAAGTAATATCCATTGGCAGCTGAGAAAATAAGCCCACTTTAACAGAAAACAAGTCCAGACATACAAAAATTCTCAAAATAAATGTTTTACATACCAATACATTCTAAATTTTGAAACTATTTCTCAGTTCTAAACTAAAATCACATATAGTAATAATTATGCTTAAAAATAAGTTGATAGTCTAAGCAATTTTTTGTCAGGAAGCTGGTACGATAAATGAATAGAATCAATGTTTCAGACATTTAAAATTCATTGAATTAACTGAATTGAATTTATGCCATGGGAAAAATGAGGCTTTAATCAAGATACTTACAATCATCTAAATCTAAGAGAAACACGTCTTGTCTATTTGGAGCTTTTCTACCTTGTACTGGTTTTTCTTCTTTCTGTCAAAATACATGAATATTTCATCTTTTACCATATCAGCAAAAGACAAGTCTTTAATACTTTCATAAAGCAAAGTGTATTTTCTCTGCTGTAAAAGAAAAGTGTATCCATTTTTAGGGCTCAGCATTCAGAGAATTCACCTAGTGAGAGAGATTCCTTTGTACACGTAAACGGAACCTAAACTCCACATTTGAGTTACATTTTACTCCTCTGACACCCATGTTTTCGTTTAATATTAATGATACTTGTTACTCAAAGAAAACTTTTGGTGACAGATCAGACACTTCTGTTGAGACCACTAAAATAGAGATAGAAGCATTTTTTTAAGACAAAAGACTTGGGTACTAACATTTCTGTTCCCATATGAAAAACAGGACAAAATCCATTAAAAAATAAAGTAGTGTTATTTGCACTTATCTAGGAGTATGGAATCCTATCCCATCATCTACTGGGATTTTACTTAATTACTGGACAAATAACAAAATTTGATTTTTGTCACCAAAAAAGTTTCAATTTTAAGCCTTAAGATGCATTCTAATAATAAGGATTGGCAGTACTTTAAGTAGAGTAGAGCAGCAATAGAGTAATCTCAGTGACTTGGCAAACAATATTTCAACAAAATTTGTTTCAATACAGCTAAATAAAAAGTTCTAAACAAATCTAATATGAGTGAGTGTTGGTCATACCTACAGGACACATCTAGACAGTGATGATTCAGGACAGAATTTAGTGTGTCACAGCTCAATATGGATTCCCAATAGGGTGGTTTAGTAAAAAGGGTTGATCTTTGGATGTAGCCAGAACCTGGACACGTTACCTGCTGGATGCTCTTCAGTTTGTTATCATTCTACTTCTACCCATTCTTAAGCATCCTTCGTCTGAATTGGCTGAAGAACTCCT
The DNA here is from genome assembly GCF_000699105.1 of Pygoscelis adeliae. Classification (NCBI taxonomy): domain Eukaryota; kingdom Metazoa; phylum Chordata; class Aves; order Sphenisciformes; family Spheniscidae; genus Pygoscelis; species Pygoscelis adeliae. The sequence goes on from NW_008825104.1 coordinate 4,773,294, forward strand.
TCTGCCTTTGCTCTCTCTGGTTCACTCACCGGACAGAAGGCTGTGTCATTCTTTCAGAGAATTTGTCAACTGCCCTTAGACCTTAAGACGTTGCCCACTACCCAAGGTATTGCAAGTAACTTAAACGTAGTCTTTCCAGGAGTCACACTTCTGTCAACCTTCTAGCTTACCAGTTTCCTTTTCAACAGCACGTGACAGCTAAATGCAAATACATATATTATTCTTTTACTTTTCCTAATAAATGAACAGGTCTAAATAAATCAGCAAAACTCTGTATGCCCAGCCGGGCCTCCATTTCTTGAGCATTACTTGCAAGCTGTCACAGTCTCTTCAAGCACTCAGGATACAAATTCGTACAGGAGCTTGGAGTCCTCTCAGAAACTCAGCAGCTAGAATCACTTTCTTTGACTATCACCACAGAATAAAATGAGTCCTCTTTTCTAAAGGTGCATTCCCTTTCTTCTAGTCCCTCAACCTCATAGTAAGTTGCAAACTAACAATAATGCAGAGTCTATTTTTTTTTTTCCTAACTTTGGGAGAAATTCCACAGTTCCCTCCAAAGAACATGGAAGAAACTTGCCAATGTTCTTGCTATTTGAAGCCACTGATGTTAATGGCTATCAGGCTTGACCTGAGCCAGAATGACATTGCTCATCATTTTCTTCCAATAAACCCATGGCTCAAATACAGATGTGCTTTAGATATTCTGGAAGGAGAAGAATCTTGTAGACAGAGAAGAATGGAAGCCACTATTTTTAAAATTATTTTTAAATCAACATACTTCAATGGTCCTTATCACTATGGTATTTGAGTGTTCTACTATTGCTGATTTATCTGAAAGACAAAACTCCTCTGGACAAAGGAAATACTACAAAATATCTTTAAAATGGTGCTAATGTTACTCCATTCCTTATATGCCTTGTCCAGAATTAGTGAGGGACTCTGCTGCAGAACCCGTTCTCTTGAGTTCCATTCTAGTCACAGCTACCAGGCTTCATTTTTCTCTTCCAGTGTGATTACTGGCAAGTCATTAAGCTTCTTTTCACTTTTTTTTTTTTTTAAATCTGTGAAATAAGGATAAATAGTATACTTCATAAGCTACAGGTTTTACTTGAATCACTCATGTCTATGAAGTGTCAGAGAAACAATTTCATGACAATTCTTTTAATGAATTCCAAGTCTTTTTATAGCATCATTTGGTGAATATTTAGCCCTGAATCAGGGGTTTAGCTGTTATCTGCAGCACTTTTACTATAAACTATGTATCACAACATTGTTGCTAAACTACAAACTTTTCAGACACTGGAACATACTAAAAGAGAACACGATTAAATAAAATGCAAATAAATTTAAAAAAACCCTCAATTTCTGAACACTTTCACTCCCTACTCTCACTTCTCCATAAGACACAGTTCTATCTTCAACTATGATTAAGGTTCAAAGGTTATTTTTAGCTAGAGTTCTATATTTCCTAATTATTCCAGTAGAGGTGGGATTTTTCCATGCCCTTTTATTATGCAGCCAATTAAAAATCTACAAAAAGTGGCTCACCCACATGAGAGGCTATAGCACAAGGATGAGAATTTTGAATATGCTTCAGTTCTGCCAATGGCAGCATTGTTAGGTCAAGATGTTTAAAAAAATTAGGAGCCAGAGCCAAGAAATCCTCTTACTGTTAATCTGTTTACTAAAGACAAATAAGATAGAACATTCTATGTCACAAATAACACCAATATTTATTTTGCCATTCTAAAGTAGTTACTAAGTACGTACCACAAAGCTTGATATGTAATTTTATAAGATAAAATGCATTTCTGCACTGATATTATTTTGAATCTACTATGGAATTCATCTTTAAAAAAGAGGAAAAATCCTTCAAGAGAATTTATTTCTTATCCTTCAAAATAAAATAAAATGGACCTAAGATAAGGCACAAGTACAGAATCATTACATCAAGGTAATGCATGGTAAGAAAAACTTCCACTGCACACTTTATCAGAATACTGTACTTAAATACATCAGTTTACTGTAAAACAAAAAACAAAAACACCCAAAAACCCCCACAACCACAAACAAAAAAACCAAAACACGACCCTACCATCTGGGAAATGTAAAATCAGAAGCTAACTAAATAAAGATAAAGCTAATGTTAAAGTATGATCACGTCTTATTTTCTACTTCAGTCAAGTGTGCCAAGCTTAAGTAAATACTCAGCTACTTACATGTGCGAGTATGCATGCTACATATACACATAAACATACAAATATTTTCATATTTTTATGTATATGGGTATATATACTTATTTTGTGCAATTCTGTACAAAACACCAAAGAAATCTATTTACATGGGTCTTGCCTATTACAAACATGATTATTTTTTAATTTGGTTTTTCCAAGAAAAGAAAATTGATTGGCTTTTTAGGAATAATAAATAGCCAATGACTGCAACAAACACTACCAACAAATATTTCTATTGAATGAAAAGAGCTTTGCATTCCAGATCAAGACATTAAAAAGGCTCTGACATGTCTGGCATTTCTCTGTAACAATTTTTCATCTTTTTTCTTAAAACTAAGTCTACAGCGTAACCCAAACAGTTTCCTACCAAGAGAGCCCACTATGGGAAAAGCAGAATCCTACACAAAGAAGTTAAGCTATATTCCATCAAACAGTTCTCCATTTGCAATTCATCTTGGTAATACAGATAGAACCTGGTAAATGCATATAGGACTTGAAGCAGGAGATTTCTCTTGCTCAATGCATAATTCATGTGCTCCGCCTGCAAAGTGTGTAAAATGAGAATTTCACACCGCAGCATGAGCCATGGAGCTGCAGAGAAAAGGCAGATGAAATCATATTTTGCTGTGCGAATTTTATTTCTTATCCTCCCAATATTTATACAAAACCATCATTGACAATCCAAATGCATTGACAGATCACCCACTGTTTCCATTGTGTTAGCACTTGAAAAGAGATCAGGCAGAAAGATAGACAATTTGTTTTTGTATATTTTTTAAATAGTGGATCAGGTTTTTAACAGCTGAGTGACTGTATTATACTTGTATAAGGAGGTCAACAGTAGCTGATTTTAAAATCCCACTGTAGAGACACCTACTTACACATGCATCATCCTCAAATCTGCATTTTAGCTCTACAGTATTTATGCTTACAGTATAATATGTATCTGAACACCTCAAACTATCCATATTTCAAAATGATATAAAACACTGCAGTACAGGAGAGTGACTTTTCTATTCACTGCAGCTCAATTACAGTGAACACCACAGCTTTTTCAAAATGATTCTTCAAGAGAAAAAATATGAAAGCATTAGTAATATATTCAGGAAAAATAATGTGAAGTTTTTGTAACCTATTCTAATGCTAGCTAATGCATGGATGTATGCACAAATTAAGCTCCCATGTGAGTGTAATCGAACCTTTTTTGTTATGAAAATTCTGCTGAACATGGCAATGGTACCCAACAAAATATATAGAATGATAAACACCACCCAAAACATCAGCTATGTAACATAGTTCATAACGTATGAGAAACTATAAAAATAGAGCCTACTAACTACTCCTCTTATTCATATGTATTTCAGAAAATCTTTTCAATTTTATTTAAAAGGAAAGGAAATCCTAATGAATCATCTCCCCATATACACCAACCAAATTAAGAATACCCTGTAACAGAATAATATAAGGAATGGCTTTTCCAATTAAAAAAAAAAAATCTATCAGAATAAAAACATGCATTTCTGAGAGCCTGACTGAAACCGTTTGCTTCCTGGGTGGCCTGAACAGAAGTCTGGTAGGAAGCAGAAAAATTCCACAATTTTCCTGGAAATAAACTAAACATTGGTGGTTCTTGTAAACTGTACCGACACAAGGGCTCTATAGAAGGCTTTATGTATAATGTTCTTCAAAGTTTGTTAACAACTGCTTTTCTTTTCAGCTTGGAAGGGCTTATCTAGGTTATCATCAGTTAGCTCCACCTATCATCACAGGGCTCAAAACAGGTCGGTCTCTCAAAAAAAAAGTCTATTAAACTAGTTAGCATAACAATCACCTTTGACACAGAATACCTCTGATTCTTCCCCCCACCCCCTCATCCAATTACACTTCTGAATATAACCAAGTATCAGCAACACCTCAAGTAGAAACGCAGGCATCCAGCATGGCTTAAATGGAAACTAACTTCATGGTCCTAGAGGTTAATACAGTACACTGAAACAGTCCTCTATGTTCAAGAGCATTACATTAACCTCCCCCCTGCCCCCTTCATATATGACCATTGCTGTATACAGGCCATCAGCCATAGCTTGTTGCCCTTATATTAAATGTGCTAATTTCTTAGTGAAAAAGAATTTAAGGAACATAGATATTTAGCTTTTGCATAGTGAGCTATATCCTATCTTTTCTTTTCAATAATCTCCTTGCTTCTTTTCTTGCTGCCATGCATATAAACCCATTGCTATTTGTTTTAGTATTTTTTGTGATGTTTAAAAGCTTTGCAATTTTTCAGTTCTACCCTTTGACTCCGATCAAGTCTTCTGTCAATTGCTTATGAATGCTTTTTGTTCCTAACGCATTTATTTTTAGGAGCTTCTTAATCAAGCAAGACTTCAGGACTACTGCAACGTTCTTTCTCTTCTCTTAAAATTCAAGGGCTTGACAATTTTCCATTGACTTCAACAAAACAATCCCAAGCTTCTTGGACATTCCGGTTCTCATATTATTCAGTGTATTTGACTTCACACATTCTCGACTGCTGTTTTAAAATATAAAAAGCTTCTTTATGCTAGTAGTCCTCACATATCCTGCGAAAGAACCAGAACAGTTTAGATCACTGTAGTGAAAGAAATTATGAACAATGGTGCTGATATCCTGAGAAAAATGGACAAATGCAGCAGAGAGAAGACACTATTGTTTGAATATGGTTTTGCAGTGGCTGCTCAGAACTAAGTAGGTCAGAGTACCTATTCCTTTCTGGTGAAAAAATACTGTGCTAATATGAGAAGCTGCCGACTATTAGAATTAATTCATGTTCCATCTAGTGTCAAAGGAGTTTATTCTGAGAGGATTTAGGTTACATTTGTTGTGCCACCATTTTTTTGGTAAGATCCACTTTGGCTTCTCTACTAGAAAAAAGTCTGACATAGGTGCATTACTCAGTGCGGTATTTGGGCAGGAAACAATGATCAAACCATGGAAACAAACCTCTATTTCTCAAATGCTAGTCTCACTTCATCTTTTGTTCTACTTGGTAGAAGAAGAGAAAAGATTAAAAGTTAAGGTTACAACTCAGAGTTCCTAGGCGGACCTATAAAGTTACAAAACAAAGACCATGTACAACATAAGTTCAACATTTAGAGAAAGAGAGAGTCTTACCTCCTCAATTAAAGGAAATGCACACCGAAACAGCTTAATAGCATTCCCTCTTAACTGTTCAAAACACACCTGTCCACCAGCTTGTACAATTGCATCAAATGCAACAAGCGATGTCTGTTTTGACTATTCAGCAATCTATACAGGAGTCCTGATCGAAATGTCTTGGCTTAATTTAAAATGCATCAGAGTATTACTTAATTTTCAAAACCACGTATCAGTATTAAAATGGAAACTTCTGAGCTACAATTCCACCCTTCAAATTTTTATGAAATATACAGAAAGAAATGCACAGGAAATATTTGATAACAGAAAAATAAGTTTCAGAAATTCTTTTACTCTTCTACCTTAACAGATTTAGCATAAAGTTCCTCATTTATTTATTCTTTAAATGAAAGGTACGCAGAGAAGCAGAAACCACTTCATGCTATTAGCTTTTGCTCTATAATGCTAGGTTGAGTATAATGAACTTGTAACCTCTTTTTCTTCACTAAGGTAAGCAATTAAAACTTAACTGACACATGAATGGCTCTGTTGAACACTTTTGCATCTTCACACATTTCCAAATCCAATTTAAAAAAGATGTATTTGAAAGTTTGTTACTTCGTTCATGTTGTAAGAAAGCTAATACAATTTGAAGTAACAGAACCCTTTATAAGCTTTATTCCTACCAAACACAGAGAGCAATAAAAAGTTGATTACTCATTAAGAATATTAATTCTACTAATCTATGAATACACCTCAAGTATAGATGCATTAACTGCACTATTCTCAATTTTAACAGGAAATTTTAAAACAAAGCTAGTGGTTCTACTACAATGTCTTCAAACTCTTAAAAAACAATATACTAACATTTGTTTCTTGGTTTTGCTTCCTATCAGACCCAGGCCCTGTAGTAGTAATACTTTAAGATCTCATTTTAATATAATAATCATCCCAAATCAGGATATTATTGTTGCTAACTACCCATGTACTATGCTTTCACCAGTTCAACAGTAATCTAAAAAAAAAATTTAGGTTCTATGATTCTTCATCTATCTAGAGTAAAAATATAACAGGATTAAAACCAAAATATGCTTTTCATTATAAAATATTCTTACTGGCTTAAACTATCAAACTGCTTTGGGATTGGTATTTTTATGAAAGGTCAAAAACTTTATTCAGAAATTCTGGTTTTTTAGATATTCATAAAACAACTGCCCATCTCCATTCCTGCAGAAACACACACGTATAGATGGTTAGATGCATCTTTTCATATTTTATAGGGTTTTTAAAAAAACTTATTTTACCTTACTGCAGGTAGCACTTCTAGATTTTCCAGACCCAGAGTCACTTTTAGAGTCTGATTCTGACTTGGAGTCTGAAGAACTTTCTTCTGATGAAGTGGACTCTGTATCAGAGGAACTGGATGTGCTTCTCTTTCTGGAGATCCCCTTTGCCTTCTTTTTAATGTCCTCTGTATCACTACATATTGAAAAAG
>NW_008825104.1:4784333-4792242 GCF_000699105.1 Pygoscelis adeliae
TGGAAGTTTTTTCCGATTCTTTTTCAGTAGTTGCCAGTTCTGAAGATACAGTTCTCCAGGCAGTGGAGACGCATGTTGCTTTCCAAACACCTACCTGATGCACTGGTACTGGCAGACTCATCCTCCTCCTCTTCTGACTCAGAGTAGAACTTTTCAGTAGGTTTCTCTTTCTTTGTCTTACCTAGAATTCCAGTCCATTCCTTTGCCTGTAAATAAATTTCAACTTAAGTTTACTTTTACAACCAGCAATACAAAAATATACACACAACATGGCAAAGAAAAACACTCGTAGTAGTATTAAGCAGTTTCTAAATAAATCCTCTAAGCAACTCAAGAGGAACTATTAAACTTCTCTTACTTTACACAATTAGGACAACTAAAAGTTTTGTACATACCTATAAAAAGTGAGATATGTCTATTAGAGAGTCTAGAAAAAGATTTACTAAGGCAGATTAAAAGCATCAGTAACCATAAATAAATTTCTATGCCAAAAGAACCTGAAGTCTCAGAGTTTTACCTCTAGATCCAGCTGAGTTAAGCTTATGACTAGAATGAAGGGTAAGTATGGCTAGTCACCACACCTTTATCATCCCAAGTTTTAAGGGGAAAACACATGTGGACCCAGCAGGCAGCAGAAGTACCAGCAGCCACAGAGGAATTCTCTTTCATTTCCTTTGCAATTCTCCAAATAAAGGTAATTCTTACCACCAAGAGAACACTAGAACGTGGCAATTCTTGGCCAGACTTTTTTTCTTTCCATATCCCCCTACACTGCTAGAGAAGCAGAAGAAAAACTCAGGCCAGAAAAAAAGCAAATAGGCAGACAACTATATCAACAGAGTGATACAGGTCTGCCTCAGTGACGGCTCTGATCTGGAATAAGACTAACTTTTGAAAGAGCTCTGTGACCTGCAACGGTGTATGGCACTAGAGACACACTGGCTTCCTCTTAAACACCAAAAGCTGCTAAAGCTTTGTAATGCTCCACCCAGTAACTGGTATTTTAAAAAGCTTTTGGCTATAAATAATTTAATTGTGGATTGCAGCTTAATAACTCAGCTTCACTCACATATATTGTGCAGGCACATGCAGTATTAGAGGAACCAGAAAATTAATGACAATGAGATGCTCTCCAAAGAAAATACTTCCAAAAAAACACGGGGAAAGGATTTTCATGTTTGTTTTGAGGTTTAAATGGTTGGAGGGAGATGTTTTCTATTATGTTGTAGATGGATGTTACTCCATTTGATCAATTTCCTGCAATACTTTTTGTTTTTATGGACAAAGGCACCTCCACACATTCTTTCACGCCAACCCTATCATTTATAATCCCCAGCTTGAGCTGATTGCCTTCAGATTCTCCCCATAAAAGCTTTCAGAAGTTTGTACACAAATACTTCTTTTCCTGAAATGTATATAAGAAGGTAGACAAATAATATTAAAGTACTAAGGAGAAACGCTTGTTCCACCACGCTGCTGTTCACTGGCTTCTGCAAGTCATACCTGTTTTTTAGAATTTTATCTATTCTATGCCTTACATCTTATATGCAAATTAATTCATGTGCGATTTACTGTAAAAGTTGGCTCCTGACAAGGACCACATGCTTTTCTGGGTATACCTGTTACAATGACATACCTCTGGGAGCACCATCAGCACACTATATTCCAATACATTTATATTCCTGTTACTGTTCAATAGCTTTCACTGACATTTAGGAGAACTCTAGTACCTGACGCATAAATTGCAACTCTGGTAGCAGAACATCACATTGCCTCAGCATTTACAATCCAGTAACAAAAAGCTATTGGTAATAGAAGACCAGCCCTGTAATGTCAACAAATGACTAGTGCACTAATAGATGACATTTTCCTATTATTAACTTTCCCAGTTCTCTCCAGATGATCTGAAACGTAAACCCTGGTCTCTGCCAAACTTTCACTTTGAAACATACATAATTTTTCCCCCTGCCACTGCCTTTTGTTTATATTACTTAATTTTTTTCTGTTTAGACTTGGATTTGTACATGAACAAACCTCTGCTCACCTCCTACTTTGGTAGTCCAGCTACACTCATCATTAACAGCAATTAACATACCGCACAGTGAATATGAGGTATGAAATCAAAAGTGAGATGGAGGAGAAAAAAGCCCATTTAATCCACAAGCGAAGCAGAAGTGGCCTATAGTTGATCCACTTCTCTCACTGAAAAGAAAAGAGCAAGCATCGTATAGGTTTCCACATGTTCCGTTTCCAAGCTAAAATAAGCAACTCGGATGTTCACATGCCTCAATGTTTTTCAGTACAGCATACAGATAGTATTTGAATACTTGTATTTTAGGCTAATATTCTATACTGACAAGTGCCTTCAACGAAGTTACTTTTAATGATGCTGACGTACCGACTCGGCTACATCAACGTTTCGGACAGAGGGGTCAGACGCCACCTCTGGCCAGTCGGACAGCTCCAGGTAGCCAGTGGCTCGGCTGTTCAGCGTGTGAGACAAGGTGCCAAGCTGGAAATGATCCCGATCTATTAAAAAAAGGGGGGGGAGGGGAGAAATACACAAACACTATGAGCTCTACCACAAAGCAATCTTAATCAGGGCTAAAGGTAATTGCCATTATATTACCTCAAATGTCATGGAATAAATATAAACTAGGAAGCTCTTCATAGGTCAAAAAACTGATTTCAGTCCATAGATTACAATAATCTCCCCCATAATGGTCAATAAAAAAGCTAATCAGTCAGTGTGTTTAGAGGTGTTGCTCTGAAATGTAGCTTCTCTAAAAATTACTTTACTGTGAATATTAAGAATGACAGCACAGTTAAACAATCCATATACATGTCTTGGCACAAACACATCCAGAATTTTAATAGTTTTTCTTCAAAATGGAGCTCCTTTTAGAGCTCCAAAACTGGGACTAAGTAAGTATGAAAATCAAAATTGGAAATTGTCACAATAACAGAGCATTTTTAATTAAGATTACCTGATAACCTTTTAATTTCAGAAGACAGACCATGGTTCTTACTTGTAAAAGGACACAGAAAATGCAAAGGGAAAATTATGACTTTGGAGAAAAACAATAAAAATCTAATCTATTGAGATTCAATTTAGTTCAGATTCATAAAACATTTGCAATACTCACATTAACAACCTTCTATTAAATTCCAGATAAAAGACTAGAGCTATTTTCCCACACTGAAGAATAGTTTTCCTCAAAAGACACACCTTCTGTTATTTAAATCAAATTTTAAATCCACATGAATAGAAATGGATGTTTGTCAGGGTTTATCATCAGAGAAATGCGCTGTGTTTGCACCATGCAAACCTTGCTTGCTGAAAAGCAACTAAGCAGAGCAAGTACCCTTGCATATTAATCATTTGTATTTGCTAAGTGACACAATTTGTGAGCATATTTGAAATAGAACAGGCTGCCACATTCCTTTACACAATGAACATTTACCAAATGATTTTGGCAGTTATACCTTTAAAAGGAGACTCAAGCAATGGGGCAGGTTTCTGTGCCAGAAATATTTTTTTGGCATATTTGCTTAAAGCTCCACTCTTCTCATTCGGAACAATAAGCTGCCTAATAAATCTTGTACGGTCTCTGATGTCGTAGCTTTGATCATACTTGCCGAGATTTAATACGTACTGGGTAAGCAATTTTGTCTGTGGAAAAAAACAGGACAAGAACAGAATACAAGTTATTTATGATTATTGATAACTCTGGATAAACATATTTAAAGAGGTAATAAAAATGAATGGTTATGTCAAACAAATGTTGTTCCACAGGGAATATGCATTTCTAAAGCTGCAAATGGAATTCTGAAGCCAAAGCACATGTCCTCTTCTGTATTGGGGAGGTGAATGCTGAGTACTGAGAAGCAGCCATGTGCTAGATTATTAAACTGCTGAAGTGGAAAGAAAGGCATCATTAAAAAAATAATCATATATGGCAAACCCGCTGAAGGGTCTACGTGAGGATAATGAATGTGGAAATACAACTAAAAACATGGCACTCAAAACTTAATCGGAAAAATATGCAGGACATCAAAACATCAGAGGGTATTAGGGGGCTGGCAAACTGCTTCTGCTGAGGTGTGTTTTATGAAGAGATACTGTCCCTGGCATAAGCAGTGTCTGCACTCTGACTGCACTCAGTTACTTTATCCTGAATTATGACCCATTAAAGCAGACACATGAATCACTGAACTGGATTACTGCAAATTATTTGCAGTGCATTTAGCTGTTACTTTTTCATAAAAGCAAGCTGCTGATGCCCTCTAAAAACCAGGATAAAAGACTTCTTCCATTTTTTTCTTGAAGCTTAAAGCCTCCAGTAATATCGGTCATTTATTTATTTATGTAAGAGAGCAACTTATATTATCACAGCTTTTTACAGCATAATAGGACTTCCTAATTTGATGTCTGAGAATATTAACATGTATTAAATAATTTTAATAATTCAGTTTAATTTTAAAAACTAAAAGAAGAATATAAAAAATCAGGGAAACTTTCCCAGTATCTTAGAAATAATGTAGTGTAACCAGAACAATAGTGCTGAACAGACTTGTATCCATTACATACATTTGAAAGTAGTATGTCACTTTCTTTATGTACAAGCAAACAGCAGAAAGAGCAAAAATAATATACCATCATAAGGAAGTAAATTTTTAGTATTTCAACTCAGAATGAATGAATAACACAGGGTTAAAAATGTATTGTCAAGGAGGACTTTTCTTTATAGAAAGAAACAATCTTGCATATATATCTTGTTTATCATGCTATTGTTATAACAATAACAGTTTCAATCATGTGAGTGGAAAAATATGTAAAAAAATCAATTTGGTTATGTGCCATTTGCTAAGAAAAGTTCAGTTTAATAATTTCCACCTTGAGGATGCAAGTTACAGTTTTTTTCTAAAGATGTAAAAATACTTTTTCAGAATATTGATTAAGACCTGTAAGTGAAATACACAGTAAATAAAAAATGGTTTTAATTTTTAACCACATACAATGCAATATATGCAAGCATTTCACAACATACCCTATGGTACCAAAGATTTGAAGAAATTAGTCATGTTAAGTTAGATTAATAGTAAAAGTGTAGTTAAAAAAACCTTTCAGTGAAACATTGTTTGTTTCTTTTTTCTTTCTGATACCCAAGGATTGTTCTGTGAAAAGATATTTTTTTCCTCCAAGGTACTGTCTTAGCTCTGGGAAAGGTAAAACTTTCCCATATGTATTTCACAGCTTATTGGCAGCTATTTCTATATCAGGGTATAAAATTTTAAACAACTGCCTCAGACAGAACATACGTAATCTGCACTCATGCAGGACTTATGCTGTTCAATCTAAATGGAATTGGAAGGGAGGGTTTCCAGGTAGCATGAATTAAACTAAATGAGGGATACCTCCTTCAGCCTTTGCCATCACTTCTCCTCTGTAAAACAAAACAAGACTCCTTGCTGTCATGGCAGAAAGCTCAGCAGAACGGATCATAAAACACAGTGGTCTTTGCTTGTGAATTGCTATAGGGATGGGAAAAGTTGAGGGTCTTGCTATCATGGTGGGCACTTTTTCAGCGAGCATTGACGGAATTAGATAAAGAGTTGATCCTGAAAGACTGCGTTTTCTTTAATGGGATCATTTTCCCCCTGATCCTTTCCCTTTTCCTCCTCCCTTTCCTCTCCCCTAAAATATCTTTTCCATATTGTCCAATACAGATAAAGACACAAAGAATTTATATGGAAGAATGCTCCATATCTGCAAGAAGTCTCCTTGCAAGCATCACATATAGTACAAATAGTTTTCATGAAAACAGCAAGAAAACACTATTTTTTTTTTCTTGCCTTACATCAACACAACCAAACAAGTAGCAAAGCTTTTCTACATGGAGGTAGCTAATAGAAACAATTAATTTTAATTAAAAACAAAAAATAAAGTAATGAACACACATCAGTTTTTCCAACAAAGGAATATCCAAAAGAAGCTGAAAATTATTTGAGCAAGCATGTTAATTTGGTGAAATATGACAGAATCTGCACACCATGACTGCTTCATAGAACAGTAAGACAAAATATTCTGATATATGATATAATACATTTATTATCATATGTCAACATCACCCATTATATGGACATGCTTATTATATAGGCATTGTATCATTTCTTTTATCTCCACACTGTTAGAATTTATTACTATTTTTTGTACATTTTGGTTTGGCTAATATGAAAAGTATACTTCAAGTCATTCTTCAGCAACATTTCTAGAATTTTCTAGTGGCAATAATTTTATTTAAGAATTTAATGCCTATCCTATATTAGCAGCAATTAACCTTTTGGTAGATCCCCACTTGAAAAATTTTAAGTATCCCCAACAGATGAGGCTCTACAATGGGAGAGAAACAGCTATCTGTCCACTCTTTGATATCATTAGCTTGCAGTTAACTTCATTCTTCAGATACATAGGATAAGGCTATTGTGCTAAACCACATTTGACAAACCTATTTACACACTAGGACTACTCAGGACTTTTTCTGGTGCAACTCCTACTGTGTTACACAACAGAAACCCATCAAAATCTCTTTCTTCTTCCTGCTATACGCAAGAAACAGCTAAGGCGATTAGATGGCATTTTCTGCATAACACTTTCTCTTATATGAGCTCCATTTAGACAGCTATCTAGCACATTCATAAGGATTTTTATGTCCCTAAGTGATGAAAAAAGAAAGCAAGTTTACCAAACAACATAGACAACCAGAGGAAAGCCTGTTCTTATTACGTATTTATCCAGATAGGATTGAACCTGAAACTCTTCCTTAAATTATAAACAGCCTTTGAAAATTCATGGGCTGATCACAGGATTTAAAGGATATTGGAAATTCTTATAAAAAATCCTGAAACTTAAAAAGCATTCCTGAGAATGTGCTGCATTAAGTGTTTGAACATACGCCTAAGGAAATTATCAGCAAATAATATATTCACAGAAAGGGAAAAAATAACAAAGTCTTATTTCCTCCAGAATTTTGTGCTTTTCTCCAAACAAGACTTAACAGATGAGTTTTACCTGCCTTTCCCTCATCTGGGGAAAATGCTCTTTTTGTCTGTTTGGTTGGTGTTGAGTCTCTCTTGGCTATCCTACCACTACTTTTCAGTGAAGTGACATTGTAGATTTGAGATTTTCACAACTCCATTGACTTTGGATGAAACTGATAAAGGATTCAAAAAAGTATTACATGGTGGGGTAGGATATGGAGGGAGAAAATATGGGGATGAGGAGAGATGGACAGACTGACAACTGAGCAGTCAAGTGTACAAGATTTGCCTTCAATTTTGAAAAATTAGACTGAAAAATGGCAGACTTTTTAGGAACTGAACTCACTCCAGAAAGAAATGTTTTAATACTGAGTGAGTAAAGAAGAGTTACTTCTGGGAATAAGGATGTAGATATAGGAAGAGTGTTGCCAGCTCCTAAAGGCAAAACCATCATATTCTGTTTTGGAAGGAGCTTTGAATCAAGCCAATTCATCAACCTACTCTGTTAGAATTTTGTATATGAATAGTTTGACCACTTGAGAAGACAACTTATTTTTCCACTAACCTAAAACTAAAAGAGGAAAACACCTTTTGATGAAATTCGTCATTTAGTAGGCATGTCTGAAAACAGCTTCTTCTGCTTTATCATCATTACCGTATTTGAACAAAGGGTTATGCAACACCTATAATGGCAGTTTAAAATGTATTAAGATGTGAAACTGGAAAAAGAATCACAGAAATCATCATCTCCTTGTAGGAAATGGATTTTTAGGCAAATATGGTGTGTACAAATTAGTGTAAAATTACAAAAATTATATGGAAAATTAGTAAATATTATGTAATGGGCCAAAAGGAGACAGTTTAGATA
>NW_008825104.1:4792277-4793789 GCF_000699105.1 Pygoscelis adeliae
CATTACGATAAGCACTGACAGAAAGAAGTCACCTTTTGTTACTGCCCCATTTTAGACTGTCTAAGCAAAGGACAAGCATTCATTCTTATCCGAATGTGTGGCAAGACAGTTTATCTCCCACATGCCCTACAGACTAAAGTCTCAGACAGATCAAGTCTGCAGTTGGATACAGCTATCAAGGAACGAGAAGACACCACAGTTGCAGAGGTACAAGATCCTGTGCTGTCCAAGCTGCTGTAAAACAAAGAGGTCTAGCAGCCCAGGAAAGTGTATACATTTCAGACAATATACGTTGTTCTACATTTGGAAAAAAAAAACACCACAGAACCTTGCTTTTGCAACCTTTTACAGTAATAATTGGAATGACAGTGAAAAATTAGTGTCAAGATGCTATATTCCATAGCCAGAGAGTGACGGAGTTCACAGTGCTGTCATTGAGATGAATGAGGCAGCTGGCACCTCTCATAGCTATTGTTTTCCGCTGCCTGGAGATCTAAGTTCACTTTTTTTTACTATCTGACATTTTTTGATTATCTTTATTACTAGATATGATCAAACCCCACCTTCTCCACAAGGTAAAGTGAAATAGTAAGAAATACAGAAAAAGGGAAAGCAGTTGCTATCTTTAAGATGAGCACTGATGGAAAGACATAACGAGGCCTTTTGCTGGCATCTCCTTTTTGATATCTTGAACAAAAAATGAGCAGCTTTTTGTTCAAATTAACAGTACTCCCTTGAAAATTCTGGTCTTAGATCCAGAAGACAGCAAAACACATCTGGAAAATCTCCTACCTGATATTAGTAATATAATTTACAAATCCTTCCTATTTATGTGAATCAAAAAATCCACAATTTCCCCAAGACAGACAGAAGCAAAAAAGAGTAATCTCATCACTACATTCATATTTACAATCCAGCACATACTCAAAGACTCATGGTTAGATTTAGTCTGTTAGATTTCTTGAAAACCAATGTTCAACTTTTCTTTGTAGAATAATATGGACTAGTTTTGTTTACTTATATAAAAGAAATCACCACTGATCTATACAGACTGTACAAAACCTATCGTGACCCTAAATACGTATGCTTCTGAGTTTAAGCTTACCTGCTTTGAGTTTGTTAAATAGAGTTTTGCGCCCAAATTTAAGATCTGCAACTTTACAAGGTCATCTTCGTTAGTGAAGCTCTTGGCTGTCTTTCTCAAAACATCAGGTGCGATCTTTGGAACCCGTTCACAGTACTCACCGATGAGCCAGAGAATGCTGGCTCTGGCTACCGGAACCTGAGAAAACATTGCACACTCTAAGTTAACACATTCACAAAGACTACTTGCATACTTGTTACTGAACACAAACATGTACAAGTTAAACAAAATACTGTTTGAAGACAATTGCCATGCAAGAAATACAGCCCCAAATTAAATACTGTTCAATACGGCCACTGTGGTAGACTGAATATTCATATAAATGTAAGACACAAATCCTGCCCCAAAACCCATGCATTACAAGTTGA
>NW_008825104.1:4793807-4805015 GCF_000699105.1 Pygoscelis adeliae
GAAACAGAGGCACACAGAAGTGATGTGTGTTCACAGTACAAGCTGTTGGCAGTTGGGAAGAGAATCCAAGCCTTTGAGGTGTGGTTGGGAATTCTTGCCACCAGGTTACGCTAAACACCATGCTGAAACAAAACGGTGCTTTTTTGTGACTATATTCATATAGAAATGGTTTCCAACAATATGGCTTCCTCAAATCCTGACTATCTAGTTTAAAAGCACAAGAACGTCTTTAAGACTACTGCTATCTTTTCTTCACTTTCATTTAAAATTTTATGACAGTAAGATTCATATTTTTGAAAATGTCCCAGGCCAGCTGAACACAGAATTTTGGAGAGACAGGAGTTCAAAATTAGGGTTCTCAATTTCTGAATAGGATCTAACCCCTTAACTGAAAACACTGACCAGAAACCTCATGCAGGTCTTATTGTTTTGGAGCTACCTGACTGTTTCACTGAAGTAACTGGCAGCAGCAGTTTTTAGATGAACTCCCAACCTATGGCACTGACTTCAAAAGCACAGTACTGTCATAGTCAGAGGGGAAGCAAAATGGAAAAGCACAGAGGAAACAGAGGCTCATGCTCCACGCAGAGTTTAGCTAGAAGTAGTCAGGAGTTAAATGAAATAATATACACACACTCTTCTCAAAGGTGAGCTAGCCTGTATTACCTGGTGGTCAAATGAAAAATTCTGTCTGTGTTACATACCTCCCTGAAAACATTGTTTTCCTTCCTTGAGAGGAAGGAAGGAAGTATGAGATGAGAAAATTCTTCTAGGCAGAAGCATATCTTTCATAGTGTCTACAGACTGTGGTGCTCTCACGTTCCGTACAGACTCTTGTTCAACAGATGTTTTTTCCCTCATATTTCAACATAACTGTTCTAACCTATCAAATGACTGACTAGTTTAGAAAAAAGGAAAGCTTCCAAACTGTAACTTCAATTTCAGCTAATTTTGCTGCTTTTTCTAAAAAAGTAGAAAACATTTGTACTAACACTTTCCATTACTCCCAACACTATACAATGATCTTTTTTAATAAGCTTACACTTAAGCTAGCGTGAGTTCTGCCTTAGGTAAGATTCATAGGAGAAACAAGCTTTAGAAATTCAGCACTGTGGTTCTCAAAACACTAATTCTTAGCATCTTTTATATATGTTTTAATTACTTTTCCAGCATATGTCAGTTATTCATATGTGAGTATCTATTTCTCAGAATTACAATGGGAACCAACTATTAAGTATCCTACCCTGTATACACATAAAATTTGAAAGTACTGCTTTCCAGTTACATTCATAAAAGGTAACAAATGCAAGTAAACTACTAAGGTTCAGGACAGCAATTCCCAAACTATGGTCCACAGTCCCTAAAAAATGGCCCACTAAGCCATACTAAAGAAATACTAATTATGTTCACAAGAAATTTTAATGATTAAACATGTTTTACTGCTCCAAAAAGTTTGGGAACAACTTTGAATAAAGTCAACCTCACAATATCTGCCTCTATACTTCACATTGTTGCAAATACACATGCCAACAAAAATATAAACTCTAAATATAGAAAAGATATTTAAGGTAGAGGTAACAATGTCTTGACAGTGATATAACACAATGATTTAACATACATTAATATATGTAAATACTGATTGAGACAGATGAATTTTGTTTTGTGAATTGACAAAAAAATTTAAATGGTCTTGGAAATCATAGTGTGAGCGAGGAGAACAAGCTACTACACAACTGCTAAATATAAAAACTTTAAATGCAGTCAGAATATGTTCGCCTGTGAAACAGTAAGACTGATGCCATTACTGTACACTAATTTCAGATTTCTAATGTTCCAAAGGTTACACTGCATTAAGGCCTCACTCCCAATCTATTATTTTAAATTGGGCTAAAGAATAGTAATTGAGTGGTACATTAAATTTTCCAGTATTGGAGCAGTTCAAGTTGTCTGCTGTACAGATAGATACCTCTAAATAAGAATATATAGGCAACTTCAGATTTCAGTTATGCTAGATTTATTTTTCTAAAATATTTCATTATAGACTTGTAAAAATATTAGAATTCTACAGGAGATCACCAAGTACCACAGTTTGGGCAGCAGCCTATTAGAAACATCCCTTTTCCTATTATTGTCTTCTCATACAGCAAAAATAGCTTACAGAGCACACCAATTTCAGTAATAGTATTAATTATGAAGGACAAACATCAGTATTGTACTTTGCCTGTTCAAACTCAGGACTACACTTTAAAACCACAATGAAATATATTTAAATATATTTAAACAGTGTGCATTTAAGCACAGTGTTTTACTCTAAAGTTTTTTTCCAGTTTGTAAAATGTAATTATTAGAGTAATAAACTAGTTTTAGAATGTAAAGCAAATAGACTAAACAAAGCCTAATTTGAAAAATAGCGACAATGGAAGACACATGAAATTTCTCGTGAGACTCTGCCTTTTAACCAGGTGGCTAGCTTACTATGTTAATACTGTATATATTAAACACAATTTTGTGCAACAAGAATCAATATCAATTAGAGACTTTCCACTTCCTGAGTGGAAGCCATTTTAATGAAAAGTGTATGTCGAACTGATGAACCCAATGTTTCTGTGTCACTGAATTCATTTGGGGTCAAAATCACACAGTATTTTCAGACTTCTTTTTCCCTGTTTAAGTCTTCCAGTCCTCAACCATGTAATATCAAGTGCATGATCCTGCAGCCGTTGTTTCCAGGGCATTCAAAACAGCAAACAAGTAACAAAGCCGCTTCTAGACTTTCATTGCCTTTTCCAATATAGCTTAAGTAGGGACCTTGAATTGACAAAAATGCAGGAAATAATACTTTCATTATTCAGCCCTGCTCTGCACTATCCTCAAAGGCAAACAGGATTGTAAATTACTTTGCCTGATGTTTTATTCCATATGCCCTGAGCAAGTGGTTAAGTGCACTTTTTAAGCCTTAGTACCAGAAGACAGTTTCTACTGCCATTTTAACCTGTTACCTGTCTGGAGGAAAATAAATGGTTAAAAAATAAAAAAAAAAACCAAACCAAAACCAGCCAGACCTTCTCCCCTCAAAGCACGACTCTGATTACTTACAGCAGTTAGAGAAAGACATTATAAAGATTTTACAGATCATTCTAGGCAGCACAATTCAAAAACTATTTTAGTTCTGCTCTAATCTTAAATAACATACTAGGCTAAAGTACAAGTTAAAATCACCAATTCTGATTATCCACGTGTCACAAAATGAGGAGATACCCAAATTGCAAATGAGGTCTAATTCTCTGCATCCAGAAGAAAATCTGTGTAGCGAGCAATTTTTTAAATTTTACTTGGAATCAAAAATGGAAAGAGGGATGAAGTTGATGTGACATGTCAGACTGGCAGCAAGAAGAAGAGGTACACAGGAAAGAATAGGAGTAAAAGACAAGTGTTGTTTTTTTGTTTTCAAATGGTAGACCTTCAAGGACTCCTCCATTATTTGAACCTCTACACATAAAATTCCTTTAAAAAAGGATCTCCACTGATGCCTGCCACTTCTTATATAGTGTACAGGTTTTGTTTAAATTGTGTTTTATTCAAGCTTAATACTTGTTTCAAGTTCAGTGTACAGTGTCCCTGGACACAATGTCCCAAAGGCCACGTATTCCTCTCAAATTCCAAAGCATTACATAGATATTAGAGCAAATAAAAAAATGATCAAATTATGAGAATTGTTTATTAAGGCATTACTTACATAAAGGCTTAAAAATACATTATTAAAGTGTATCCTAGGGAAAAGAATGTGGCTAGAATCTGAAGCTTGCAGAACTGAAATACATGTGAACATATTAATGCCATACCTCATGATACCTTCCCAACATTGAGGGAAAGAAGAACTTAAAGAAAGCAACCTGCCTCTGCTGTGAAGCCGTATCAGAAACATAGCAATAAGCAGTATTTACATAGGAATACTGCAGAGGAACTTAAGTTTGTTATTGTTGGATGAATGGACAGAGCAGTGTCAAAAACTCCCAGTCACCTACTCCAGTAATAAGAATCCCACCCCAAACCAGTAATTAGTAATTCTTAATTGCTTCCATAAGTGACATGTTTTTCCCCACATATTAAGCTCTTCAAAGTTACATGCATCTATCTTATTTTTCCTCTAAATTTGCAACTCCTTGTCCTGTCTTTATCCCATCAAGAAGTGTTTCTCCTCATCTCTAGATTAAGAAAACACTTCAGACTTCTCTTGTATTCTCACTCATATTCTAGAAGGAACTAGGAATAAGTCTGTAATGAAAACCAAGGATGTCAGAATTCACCAGCTATCAAAAGAAAAAACCTGCCTTAGTAGTACTATAAGAGAAAGTCTGGAGAAAAATCACACCAGAACCACAAGATTCCCATCGCCCAGAAAGCAATCTAAACTACTGGGTACAATATACCATCATAAATTATTTTTCTAATATGAAAAAGGCAGAAACTAATTTGGAGACTACTGCAGCTTGTTTATATGAGGAAATACACAAATGTAGAACACCATCGAGACATTCTTACTCAGAGCTAATTCTTGCTACATGGATTTACATTCATTCATTGCTAAAATGAATCAAGATCAATCAAAAGAGGCATACTTCAGATGTAAACAAAAATGTCTCATGTTAATCCAGATTAATCGATGCAGTCTAACCAATCCACTTTAAAACTTAATTCAGATTAAATCTGCAAGTATTTGCACTTACATAAACTCTGGACCATAGGTGTTTTGAAGGAAAGATTTTCTGAAAGAGTAGACTATAGAACTATGACACATATTTGACGAGAGAGTATTCTAAAAGCTTTTGAAAAAAATCCATCAACATCATCTTTGAAAATGTCATCCTTTACAGGGTGGAAAGGCACTCTCATGAATAAAAAAGGACTAGATAATAGAAAAGACATAAACCGAGTTACAATGGAAGGCAATCATAAGATGTCCCACAGGGACCTATAGGGGAAAACGTGCCATTCAACAGATTTGCAAGTAACCTAGAAGAGAGCAATCTAGAGAGCAGATAGTCTAAACTAAAACAGAACCTAAACAGTTGAAGATGACTTATTAGTGATACTTAAAAATTGGGCAGCAGTGATGCAGCTGGCACTGAAACATTAGTAACAGACCTTAAAAAAAAAAATTCTACACATACTGATAGACCCCAAACTATATCTAGGGAAAAATATTGTAATAATTAATATTATCAGAGAATTGTAGAATTGGTAAGTCAATGCTCTGCAGAAGTAAAAAGGCAGACAACCCCAGGAAAATGAGATAAAAAATACAAGTAATATCATTATGTCACTGCATAAAATTTCTCCTTCATACTCTTGACTACTGCGCACACTTCTGGTCACCCCACTTCACACAAGTATCAGGAAAGACAAAGAAAAGAGGGAGAGGCTGATCAGAGATCTGGAATATGAGGAGAGATTAGAATTTTTAGATTAGTAATTCTTAACTGTGTGATGATGTGGATAGCAAACTCAAGCTTCCCGTCAGCGGCTAAGAAGGTAGATTGGAGGTGCATCACAATGAACTTCCTCTTATCTTTAAATCCCTCTCCCTAAAGAACCAGTTTTTCGTGCTGCTGAAGATGAGACTACTCTATTAAGAGGACTTTGGATGAAACCAGTATCACCCTTCTTTAAATGGCCCTTTCCCATGTGTATTTTTTAAAACTCCTGTCACTCTAAAAACTATACACGCAAAACTAATTAAGTCTACCTCAGAGTGAACACCTAGCACGAACTAGCACTGCTTAGATCTCTGGCCCACAACTTACTAAGTCATTAAATTGTAAAGCATGATGACGTTATTAACACATTAATAGCCAAATGGAAACATTTTTATGATTTCAATAAATGTAATTTTAAAGAGATCTAATTATTCTCGTGCTTAATATCTTCAGAACACCATCAGACATGCATTTCTCAGTTACAACTTTTGAAATGTGTGGAGGAAAGGAGCTGGAATACAGCTAGATTGAGCTGTACTATGCACAGGTCTAGGTACTCAACAAATATCAGACAAAACAGATCTCATTGATTGTTCCCTGGGCACACCTGAGATAAAAGTTTAAGGTACGAATTATAACATACAAAAGCAAAGGAAGAAAAATAAGTACTCTTTTCAGATATGTAAGAAACAAGCGCAAACTGAAATGGACCTAGTTCTAAGCTTTACTATAAATGAGACTCAGTGGTCTACAAGAGCTCAGTAGTTTTTAATTGAACTTCCTAATATTTCTTATAGTTGGTTAGATATATTTAGGTAACTATCCATCCTATCACTTTCTAAATGGCTTCTGTGGATGAAGAAGATGAAGACAAGAATGAAGACAAGATGAAGATGAAGACAAAAATGAGGAAATTTCAGATTGAATGACCTGAAAGAAACATTGCTACAAAAGATTTTTAGGTACCTCATCATTGACAATCACAATCTCAGGATAACACAAGTGAAATTTATAACAACATGAATGAAAAATTCAGGCACCAACCCAAAAATGTATTCCATCCAGTTTACACTGATTTTGTTTGTTTTAGTGGCTAAGTATTTACCATTTACCTACACTAAATCATGACACAACAATCCAAAAGTTTATTTTTACCTTAAATGCTTCTATTTATTTGTATTTAATTCTGTTCACGCTTTTGGTTGTGTTTTACATAGTATTAAATTAACTACAACTCTAAAAAAAACCCAGTGAATTTCTTTCCCCACACTCCCCACCATCCAGTTACTTTCAAGTTTATTCAAGACCATATCATTTGGCTGCTTCTCCTATGTCCAAATGCAAGAGTCCTTTAAAGACAGGGTATGCTCTTGCATAGAATAATAGGGTAGGTCCTTTAAGTTTCAATCCCAATTTACAAGTGAGCCCAGAAATACTTTCCCCAACAGAAGAGGTCAGGGAAAAAAAAATCTGTGTAAAATATGTGTGTACAGAAGCATGTGTGTATATATGTATATTGTATATCAATGTAGTAAAGGTCAGGAATCCTTGCTTTGTGTCTCTGTATCTCGCAGCAGACAAAAAACAAGGCAACTGTGTTATGTCAACTCACAACCACTCTTGCCATAGTAAGATCAATGTTTAAAATACACATGCAGATCTCAGGAATTCCAGTAATGCTTTATTAAATGTTGAAATTTGAAACTCAGTTCCTCAGTAATTATATAATCCCAATACCACCTTCCTAAACGTGTAAAAATATGCTATCCTTTTCAGAAGCATCTGAAGGGGCTGGGGGGTTGGACTAGATGACCTTTAAAGGTCCCTTCCAACCCAAACCATCCTGTGATTCTGTGAAGGAATACATCCATTTTCAAACATAATAGGTGCAAGTTATTTCAGGATAATGATATGGCATTCAAGTTATAAATATGAACTTCTTCCAAATTTATTCTTTAATCCAAAGTCCTAAACATACTGAGGAAGACAAATTTCTGGAAATTATTATTAAAAAATTACAGGGAAAAATGTAAAACAAAATGTACAACAATCATCCTGGAGAGCCTGCAGCATCACTATCACTGCTTCCTTCTTGATTAAGAATCATGATTCAGATTCAGATTTTGATTTTTAGTTTATTCCTATGATTACTCTGTTCCACAGCCTGTTCTCCTACTACTTACCATTTTCTGACATTCTGTACAACCTCATTATTGGAGAACATGAGTACGTCAAAGTAGTTCAAGTCCTGCATGTCTTTTTTTTCACCTTATTCAACTTAAAGGATTTTCTTTAAAAAAAAAATTCCTTGTATTTAAAACCTGAAATATTTACTCAGAAGTATTAATTGTATAAAATAGTCACAAAGCCCTTTTAAGCGTTAACAGAATACTTAGAAAACAACTATCTTCCCCTGTACAGTATGTGGAAATAAGATGACAAACTCATTTGGTGAAGTGCCAGAAGATGGGTATAATAAGATTATACACAATTCATGAGATTGTAATTATCAATCAAAATATTGCACAAATTTTCTGAAAACACAGGGGATTATTATAAAATAGGTAATACTTATTTGATATGTAATTAGCAGCAATATCTTATAGCCTCTTCTAATTCTGGATACGAACAATCCAGTAGAATTGTATTTTCTTTACATCAGTTATAAAGTTTGATCACCAGCTCTTAGCAGCCAAAGATTTATTTGTTTAATCTGTTCAGTAAGCATGAACTGAGAAGACCACATTTGCTTTTTCTTTTAATATTCCAAACTTTGCCAAATTCAACTATGGAAAATAGAAGAGTCACTGATTTAGAAACTACTTACTGCTCCATCATGAATATATGTGCAATTACATGAAACTGAACAGTCCTATTTATAGCATCTATAGAAAAATAATTATTGACAGATCAAAATCTGTCACCTTTTGGGGTATGATGCAATAGGTAGCTAATGGTCTTCAGCTCTACACTATAATTTAGGATAGACCACTAAATGTTTTATCAATTAACTGGGACTGTGAGGAGAATTTGGGTAGTAAACATTGACATACCTAAATGTCAATTTAATCTAAGGATAGATAACAAGCAATAATGCAAATTTTACTGTTAAATGACACAGAATCTTACATACCCAGAAGATAAAAATGCAACTTCAAGAAACATTGCAACACACTCACACCAGCGTGTCTGGTACCATGGAAAGGTCAGGTGATTTGGGAATAGGGAAGAAGACTTAGAATAAAATTTTTTAAACTCCACCCAGATCAGTAAGACAACAGGCTGAAAATCCTCAAGTTAAGTGCTGCTTTGCCCTTATTTTCATTTCAACTTACCCACTCCACATTCTAAACCTGCTATTCATCTTGGTCTAATGGTGCTAGCAATACTCAACAGGTCCAGGGGTCTCTTTCAAAATAGCTTCCCAGATCTAAGGCACAAATTGATGCCATCTGATAGCTTCTATTTCCTCTTCCTTAAGATCATGAAAAATGATATTTTATGTCAAAAATAAAAAATTATGTTGTATTTCTCTAATATATCTATTTCCATTTATGGCCCAAATTCAAAGGAGATGGTGTGATTTTTATCAGTCAACAAGGAAAATAAGACACCGTGCACAAATACTCACTGTAATGTTATCCAAGAGTTTGGCCATATGCTTAATAATTTCACCATGGTGTGCTGGCTGGGTTTGCAGCAGTTTCTTAATGACAACAACACTTTCAGCAACTACAATTTCTGTTTAAGACAAAACAAATTATTCATTTTAAAAGCATTTATGCAAAAGAAAAAGCCATAAATAATTGATTGTAAAAGATGTTATCAGCTTTCGAAATATGCTTTGCAGAACTGAATTCTATTTACTTGGTAACAAAGACATAAACCACTCTACTAAATAATACAAGTTCAGCTTCCAGAATCATTATAAGCAGCAAAAAGAGGACAGAGAAATGTTCTAAATGTAAAAATATCATCCTATTACATACTTTTTTTGAAATTGTCTTTTAGTAAAGCTGCATTTTGTATTTTTCCTCTTCAAATTGAGGAACAGCATGAATAAACATCTGTTTTTCATTGAAATTATGCATATTCATAGGCAATTTGCTGTCTGCATTAAAAATACAAACACTTGTTTAATTTTCAAAGAAATATACAATGTTAAAAGTAACAGCTCATTCATAAACAAGAGAAATATCTAAACATTTCCTTTGTACTTTTTCACCTTCTAAACGGTCTCTCTCAGGTCCGTAACCTGATCTCTAGTACATTCAAATGAAGCTTCTAAATAGCAAGCTGTTGTAAGATTTATGCCAAAGTCATGCACTGGAGTGCTTAACTACTGTAACAAGTAACATTCACAGCATGATCAACTTGTATGAAATGTACAATTTTTGAAGCTGAAAAAAAACCCACTGGTGCACAGGTAAGCTTCTATGCAAGAGTAAACTCATGCTGTAAGGAAAGATGAAGGAAAGTCAAATACGGCCAAAGCTGAAACCAAAACAAAGACTACTGTAAGAGTTCAACATAATTCTAATTTTCATTTATACTAGAAAAAGGGAGTAACTATTTCTCCTTAACTATCAATGTTTAAAACAAAGAAAAAGCCTCACTACCATTCATTAAACATCACAGAGGTATTCCTACATTTCAAGAGTTAATCTGACACATGGACCATTCATTCAGCAATCAAGCAAGCTGAAGTTTCCAAAGAATAGTATGGGGAATAGATCTCTAAACTTTTATAATTTTTTTTTTTCCCCGAAAGCAAACTTCTCTGTGGAGAAAGGCTTTTCGAAAGCTCTGAGTGTGCATCATTAGGCCATAAGCCTCTGAAATGCTTAAATTTTAGCTTGCAGCTTTTTCTGTCATCCTTTATTTGACATGACATCTCCATCATTTTTCTAGACTATTTTCTTGAAGCAAGGTTAACATGTCTACTTCACATGGCTACTTCAGATGTCTCAAGGCCTTGCACAATTCTACAGATCAATTTAGATTGTGTTTTGCCAGATACTAAAATAAGAAGATAATTCTCAAAATTTTAAAATTACATTCTGGAATATTTAGAGTGGGGGACATTGTAATGACTGTAATTGTGTTTTGTGATACTATTTAACAAGGAGAATGGTTAAGCAAAATAAAATTGAACCCAAAAAACTGAGTGGACATGAAGTCATTATTAAAAACACTTGTTGACAATGTAGAACTGATCATGATAAAATGCAGTGCAGTAGATGAAGTGTCACCATAGGAACTACTTTAATGCAATCTGTGGGAGCAAATTTAAAGAACTGAACCAAAACTGTAAGCAAGTAAACTAGTATGGTTTCTTTACATGAGTCTAGATACCAAAAAAAAGTACAAACAAAAGCAAAATTAATTTGTATTAGAATAAGGACTGACATAGTCCAGAAAAAAAAAGAGGCTCTTTGAGGCTTGCTTTGTGCACATGAAGAATCCCAAAAATGAGCATGGAATAAGAGAGACACATTTGGGTTCAAAGACAAAATAAAACCAAAAAGGGGAGGTAAAATTGGCACTCTGAATGAGCAATAAAAAAACTTAAAAATATAACTCTGCTAGAATTATCAGAGAAAAGTGCATACAAGGCAACAATAAATGAATGCAAGAATTTCAAAACAGAGTGTAAATTATATTATATCTATAGAGTCATAAAAAGTAAATCAAATTCCTAAAATAAAGACTAAATATCACAGAAAATATG
>NW_008825104.1:4805033-4864035 GCF_000699105.1 Pygoscelis adeliae
AGAAGACTACAAGAGGTATCAGCAACTTCAATTTTCACAAGCCTCAGTAAAAATCTTAGTATAATTTCACTGCTAGTTTCCTTCAAATAATTTTGAAGCAATATGGAAATGACTACTCTGAATAGGATAATCTCAGAAGACCCTGGGAGCATGACAACTTCTCAAAAACCTAAAATATATTCAGTCATACAATGTTCCATTTTGCCAAGTAATTATGTATATAAAAAATTAACAATGTAGTGGACAGTAACTTGTGGGGACCGAATTACAGACTTTTTCACAAATGAGAATTTGGCCACATTATAACAGAAACTCAGAAAAACACCTTAGCAAGGAGGGTATTACCAGAGAACATTAAAAAGCTGCATTCTGAAATACTACATTTGATACCATTTACGTTGAGCCAAATTTTCTTCCACTTATATTAACTGATACTTGCAGAAACTAAAACACGCAACTGAAGACAAATTTATCCACAGTCTATAATTTGTAGAATCACTATTTCTAAAATCAGCAAAACTGCATCAATTGTTTTTGGAAGGAATATATCAATTGAATCTCATAGCAAGGCTGTAAAAGTGATTAAGTGCACCCTCAGCAAATTCGCAGATAACACCAACCTGAGTGGTGCAGTTGATATGCCTGAGGGACGGGATGCCATTCGGAGGGACCTGGATCAGCTTGAGAAGTGGGCCCATGTGAACCTCATGAGGTTCAACAAGGCCAAGTGCAAGGTCCTGCACCTGGGTCGGGGCAACCCCCAGTATCAATACAGGCTGGGGGATGAAGGGATTGTGAGCAGCCCTGCTGGGAAAGACTTGGGGGTACTGGTGGAGGAAAAGCTGGACATGAGCCAGCAATGTGCACTCGCAGCC
Organism: Pygoscelis adeliae; assembly: GCF_000699105.1. Lineage (NCBI taxonomy): Eukaryota > Metazoa > Chordata > Aves > Sphenisciformes > Spheniscidae > Pygoscelis > Pygoscelis adeliae. The sequence goes on from NW_008825104.1 coordinate 4,805,909, forward strand.
CAGAAGGCCAATCTCATCCTGGGCTGCATCAAAAGAAGCGTGGCCAGCAGGTCGAGGGAGGGGTTTCTGCCCCTCTACTCTGCTCTGGTGAGACCCCACCTGGAGTACTGCGTCCAGCTCTGGCGTCCCCAGTACAGGAAAGACATGGGCCTGTTGGAGCGGGTCCAGAGGAGGGCCACAAAAATGATCAGTGGGATGGAACACCTTTCCTCTGAAGAAAGGCTGAGAGAGTTGGGGTTGTTCAGCCTAGAGAAGAGAAGGCTTCGTGGAGACCTTATTGCAGCCTATCAGTACTTAAAGGGGGCTTATAAAAAAGATGGCAGCAAACTTTTTAGCAGGGCCTGTTGTAACAGGACAAGGGGGAATGGCTTTAAACTAAAGGGGGGCAGATTTAGACTAGATATAAGGAAGATTTTTTTTTTACGAGGAGGGTGGTGCAGCACTGGAACAGGTTGCCCAGAGAGGTGGTGGATGCCCCTTCCCTGGAAGCACTCAAGGTCAGGTTGGACGGGGCTCTGAGCAACCTGATCTAGTTGAAGATGTCCCTGCTTATTGCACGGGAGGGTTGGACTAGATCACCTTTAAAGGTCCCTTCCAACCCAAACCATTCCATGATTCTGTGATTATTTGGGTTATTAGAAGGTTATGCAAGTGGTTAAAACTGAAGTTAAAAGGCAATTATTAGAGCTAAGTATCCAGACAAACATTAAGTTTCTGCTTTTCAGAACTGCTTGAAGTCTAAGCTTTTACCTGGTTAATTTTTCCACCCTTATAACATAAATAACAGACTCTGAAACCACGTTAATACATATAAACCGAACGCCACAAGGAGTTGGTTGTCTTTTACATCATTCTAACAGTAATTCCAATAGGTAGGTAGTAGTTACCTGACGTATTAACAGTTCCAGTGATTTTACGACTTGCCTGTTCAAATAGATTAGTAGGAAAAAAATCGTTTTAGCTATACATCCTACAAATGTGTCTACATTCTCTATTATCCATAACCTGCAACTTTCAACAGAAAATGAAAATCACCCATCTGAGAAAAACCTGCAGGATCTCTAGTATATGGACTACAGACAGACAAAAGAGACTTCCTATAATCCCATCTGTCTCTTACATCTAAAATGACTTTTATGTCATAGTGGGGCCAATCGTCAGCTGAAATTATCAAGGCAATTGCTTAAAGGAAATGCATCAATCAAATGCCAAACATCACACCGAAGAGCCAAAATAACTTTTCTTTTTGTACTGCCTTCAGTAGATGAGGAAGGAAAATAATTCTCAACCCTCAACATGGCTTCTGGGAACAAGGCTCTGGGGAAGTTGAGAACCACTTTTGAAATTTTCTTCGCATATTTATGACTGCTTTGTTTAAAGTCAAATTTCCCCTACTCAGGGAAGCTGGGGGCTATGGTAAAAAAAAAACACATTTGAATCATAGGAGCACATACAGAAACTAAAAAGTTCAATGATGAGACACTCAAAGAGCTCTGTGAAGAGTTATCCCAGCTGGACCTGACTGACTCCTGAAGAGATTGTTTTGTGTGATGACACTCTGCCTCTCAGCACCCAAGTTCCAGAATGATAAATGGCACAGCTCCAGTGCCACATAGAGCCAAGACATCTTGTCTGTTGGGTTGTATCTACAGTAAAGACCTTTCCAGAACAAGAGCACAGAATTAGAAGGCAGTTTTGCCACAAGCTTGTTCTTCAGGATTCTATTTTGACTATTTTATTTTGGTAAAATTAATTTGGTCACCTCGCCCGCACTCAAGTGAATTCCCCATAATAAGAAAACAGTGCAGAGAAAGCAGAGCCAAGACTGCTTTCAGGGACCTCAGAACCTGCTGGACTTACCAGCTTGGGCTTCATGCTATGCAAAGGCAGCAGAACTGCTTCCAGGCTTCAAACAACTATGGAAGTGGCAACACGGCAAACAGATTGCTTGCACACTTTAAGGGTGAAAGTCGGAGGAAAGCAAGATTAACCAAGACTTTTATATCTATTCTCTCACACATGCTAAACCTTTTCTTCTCCCTTACCATGCCCAAAACTCTTCTTATGTTCAGTAAGCTGTGACTATCAGTAATTTCCTGCCACCTGAGGAAAGGCACCATGTAAATTATACCATTCTATTCATTCCTTGAAAGAAGGAATAAAGACACTGCAGCTATGGTAAAGCAATTTGCCAGCTGCCAGTTTTAAAAGATCCTCAATATATCCTTTGCAGTCTTTCAGAACAGTAAGCACAAGAAGATAATTTTATTTGCTAGACAACTACTTAGAAACAGTCAAGAAAACTAATCTTTTTGAGACAGACCTTTGTATACATGCACATGCATATGTGTCTGTATATATATATGGAATTACTTTGAAGAAGGTATTAAATTGAGAAACTATCATAATAGAAAAAAAAGCCTTTTCCTCTTATCTTGGTTCCTTCTTAGCAAAAAGAAAAACAAAGCAAGAAAACGGAAAGAAGGATTATTAAGTAACAAACTCAGTATTCTGAAGTGATAATTCTATTATTTTATTTAAGACAGAAAAAAGGGATTTGTACATGCTGCAAGGAGCCTATTGACCTAGAGGAAGATTGCTACTAGAATTAAGCAGAATCAAGAACAAGCTTTGAAGCTTGTATTTTTAATATGGTCATTGCTAAATGTAATACAAAAAGGTGCACCATGCAGACATGGCCTTCTAAGACAGACATTTTAAACACAGTTGATAACCAGAAAAGCATGAAGGGACATAAGGCCTGGAGCACTAGGAAATTAAAGTTATATATATTAAAATTACCAAGCTATACACTGAGGCATCTCAGGAATTTCTGATACAAGGTGAAGTGGGAGAGAAGGAGGACTCGTAGTTCACAAACCAAATAAGAGAAAGCTCTGAGTGTATCAGTGGGCCACAGGATGACCGTGTGCTGCCAAAGTAATGTCCTGAATAAAGGCTTTCTTCGGATTACCATGAAAAGTATGTCCAGTAGATATGGAGAGGAATTAATGCTGCTTTTCAAACCTTAGAGTAGATCTCACCTGTGTTCTCTGAACAACCCTAATTACTCCAGGCCACCCAAAACCCACGCCTTCCCTCCTTCCTGACATTATTATTTTTAACTACATCTTTCTTAACTCTATTTACAATATTTAACCATATTCATGTAGACTGTACATTATATAATAATATTCCGATTCTCTTATTGACTTCTGTGCAATATTCATTGATAACTGGTAAGAATATACAATATTATCAGGTATTGATTTACAGTGCTGCTATATCCTATTTGACTTTATCTGCTCCTTGTTGTGTTCCTTAGTGACTTGCCACTCCGTTTCACTATATAACAGAAGGCTAGATTACAAAATCAAGCCGAATTTGGGGCCGTTTATCCTAAAACTATTTAATGTTTTTTCAGTTAGGCGTTGATGCACTAAAACCCCAACATTCCAAGCTTTCAGCACCCTCTACAGGCTAACTGTTTTGCTGCAACTAAACATGTAACAGTGTAACTGCTGTCATTTATGATAATCACAACAGCACACTTTAATGATTATGGCATTTTGAGAAAAAACAGGTAAACATGTAATTGCAGGCCACAAGAAATTAATTTCACTAACAGAAGAGACTATAAGTACCCAGTGATGATGAGAGCCTCTTGAAGCAGCACCCAGAATCACTATTTTTATCCAGTCATGTCAGCTAAATTCTTATAAAAGTCAGCTCCCATATTTTTTTCAACGTGAGCTGCTCTTCGTGGTTCTCATTAAGAAAAGGTTTCGTGCCATCAGCTGCTCAGAAAACCAACAGAACATTTAGCTTACCATCCCTGTTGGACAGCAAACATACGAGGCCGTTAAGGCATGTGTCAGTCACTTCAGCGATGTTAGTTGCGCATCTGCCTATAGCCTGAATTGTAGCTGCAGCAAACTGTTTATCTTGGCTTTTCACGTAAGTCTAAGGAAACAGGATTTTCATTAGTCAATACATAAGTCTTGTCAACCAAAGACCATATTATCCTCATAAAACAGACATACTGTATAATAAATTCAATCTATAAAGCTACATTTCACATTAGAAGTCACACTTTTTTCACCTCATTGTCACTTTTAGAACACATTTTCTTGCTGGCTTTCGTCACCCATGGCCATGCAAACCTCTGATTTCCAGAAAGCTTGGGGCAGGGGGCAATTACCCAAAAACAGCAATTAGTTTGTGTGCAAGGTTGGAGGAGTTGATGAGCTCTCTCTTCAGAGAGGTTTCAGTTCATTTAACCAGGAGCATCTGTGAAACTATGAATAACCTACCTGCCTGAGAACCAGTACCTTTCAGAGAAATCCAGCCAGAGAACTGAAGCAGTGAAAATAGATGTCATAAGCAAAGAGGAAAGAAAGAAGGACAGACACTGTTTCACAATATAGGCCAAACATCTTGCTGATATATATAGAGAGATATTGGAGATAATACTATTTCATCAAATGACTTACAGAAATGAGGTTTGGCAATAAATGATAATGGCCAAATATTGCTAAAATTAAGACACTATCACCTAGTGACTTACAGTGTCAGTCAAGTTCATAGAGTTTGTTTTAAAGAATTTGGAATGATTGAGTTTCACATCACTTTTTTTTTTTGGTAGCTGGAAAGAATCCACATGTAAAAAGCTTCATTATCCGTTATGATATGAGACAGTTTCATATCCATTCTGAGAACATTTTATTGTGGAAAAGACTTTAACGTGAAAAATTTAAGACTAAAAATCTAGATGAAACATCCAATAATGGCAATTGGCCGACAGAGAGCGTTTCATATAAAAAGAATACACTTTTGCACAAACCTGAAATTCTCGAAGCAGAGTTGATATGTTGGCTTCATTTGCTAAATTTGTCAAGACTTCAAGCTACAAGAAGAAAAACAGATATTTTATCAAAAGCTAAAATAAAATATTATAAACAGCACTACATATACACTATACTTTTATTGTATATAAATAAAAGATAATACTACTAAAAATACCACTTAGAATTCAATAGAGTATACCAGATTTCAGTATAAACTGGTAGCAGCATTGCACTCAGGAGGAATATTCTCCTTGCAAGTACACGCAAGGTTTTCAAAGCAGGACTGTAGGGTTCAGTGATGCATTTTCTACGAGCTCTAGCTTTAGTGTTGCATTGCATATCAAATAGGCTTGAAATACTTCTGGCACCATGGTTTCCAATGTTATACAACAGGCCTTAGCGTATAAGAACCATGTGACACTGTAAGAAGAAATAATGGAAATCACAACTGCAGCTGGGGAGAAATAAAGTGTCCATTATATTCAGATGAACTGCAAGACCTTTAAACTCAGGAAACAAACAGTTGCATCTACGAGACTCCTCAGATCTTAATCAACATCAACATCGTCAGACCCTGAAAGGCCTCTTCTTTGTTCCTGGTGAACAAGGGCACAATATACAACACTTGGCATATATTGTTCAGATGCTATGCTTCCAGGTTGTTTTAGCTTTGAAGAAGAAAAAATTCCAATACAATCTAAATGAGGTAAACTGAAAAAAAAGACAACTCGGTCTCTGTAAAGGGAAGTCATGCCTCAGGAATCTGTTGGTATTTTTTGAGTTGGATGCACACAGACAATGACATTTAATTGATACAGTCCACCTGTACTTCAGAAGCAATTTGATATGACCTGTCACCAAAGGCTCTTAAAGATACCTATCTAGCATAGAATACAAAGCAAGTTGATAAATGAGACAGGGGAACAGGCAGGGAAAAAAAGAGACTATTTTACAGTACAGGAAGACTATCAATGGGATCCCACATGTATCTTTGTTGGTCTTTTGCTTTTCAACATATTGAAACTATGAAAGTAATGAGAAGACAGGTGACAAAGTCTTCAGCTGATGCTACAGTTTTCAGAGAAATGGAAGACAAAGGCTGACTAAGAAAAGCTGCATAAAAACTTAAAACATTAGGTGACTGGTTGATAAAATGGCAAAAAAAATTCACCACAGATAAATGAGATGTTCATAATTGGGGGAAAAACCTTAACTTTACAGAGAATGATAGGCTCTGAGCTGATTACTACTAATTATAACTGAGAATTTGTGGTTAAAATAGATAACCCCATGAAAATATAAGCTCAATGCTAAGCAGTGATCAAAAAAGCAAACGTTGGGAAAGAAACGGAGAACAAAAGAGAAGTCTAAACAGTGCACCAGATGAATTCCAGGGTGCTCCTACATCTTAAATGCTGCCATAGGTCTCATCCTCCTACCTTAAAGCAGATAGGATGGAACTATGGGAGTAGGGAGTGGAGAAAAGCACAAGATTTTCTTAGATATGTAACAGTGTAGGTTGTCCTAAATTTTTCAGCCACCAATAAAGAATTGAGACAATGAAAGGAAAAACACAATTTCTACTTCTCCACCTCTTCACCATTGTATATCAATTAATATGGGAATTTAAACATCTCAACTTTCAATTCTTTCAGGAGTGACTTTTCCTGGATAACACTAAGTCTTACTAGTATTCCCAACAGTTTTCATAATCATTAAATGCGGGGTAGATATTTTTGCCTCCAACTGCCTCAAATTTACTTAATGTTGGACTAATAAAAATATGACGGGTTGGGCATAGCCATCTTGGACTGCACCACTCTGCACATGTAATGAGGGTGCAACATGGATGTAAAATGAAAATAAGAAAAAAATAACATTTAAGAAACCTGTGCCTTCCACTCCTAAACACAAGTGCCTATGACAATCTAAAGCAAAACAAGAGAAAAGGCACGTAATAGTAGACAATTTTTTAGCTATTGTTTTGTCGAGGATTTCACGTCCATTAAAGACTAAGAATAGAGAAAACAAGACGACGACAGCCTAAAACATGCATTGACATGCGGCCTTGAGGAAAGCCTAAAGTGCTTCTCATGTCAAATGCTGACTTCAAAGGGAATTTGGGACTCTAACACTGTCCCATTTTGTTCAGGGAAACAGATTTAAACTCTTTTTAAGATAACAGGATCAAAGACTGTGTGATTTCATTTCTCTTCATTTGAGAAGATTCTTCCTCCATGAAAACAGTCAAACTCTAAATGTTTGAATGGCTGATTAGATAAAAATAGTAGTGCTCTGTACCACTGCAAGGTACCAAAAGCTGTAGTGGAAAACATAGCCCATCTGCGATCTGCAACGTGGTAACGAGAACTTTCAGATAGCCTGACTAGCCTGACAAGCCTGAAGGACTCTTGTGGACTTAATTAAAAGCCACAACTCTACACTTCTTAGTGAAAAAAAAGGAACAGCACAGAATGATGTATGTCATATCAGTGCAAGAAAATTTTACCTTCCTGTTGCAAACAGATTTGTCTAGTAATATATAGAAGAATTTGCTTTTAAACTCACCTTCAGTGTTTTGATCATTGTTGGATCAGTTGATCTAACATAGAAACTCTTCAGATAAGGTTCAAACATGCCCTGAAAAGCAGAACATATTTAAGTAGCTCGCCTGTGTTTCATATAAAATGTGATTTAGAAAATTCTAAATATGGTATACCTTTCTCTGAATTGACATAGTGGCAATATTTTGCAGAACAATATATTGCACCTCCCTAGAATTTGAAAAGAAAAACAAGAGTTATTCTGCACAATTACAGATACATAGAATAACGCAACATGGCAAAGAAAGTCCAATTCTATTTGAATCCGAAGTTAGGTATACATTTGACTTGGCACAAACATGGAAGGAAAAAGCTTATTGCTAACTGCTACAAGTTCATCATCTGCTTCAGAGGAAGATGCAAGATGAAAACAGGCTCTCATTTTTAAAAACTTCAATATGCAAAAAAATCACTAACACCCATGCAATGGTGCAATGCTTCTTGTAGGCCTTGGGTCTTTGTTTAAACCAAAAATTCGTTTAAAACATCACTATTCTGGCATGTCCAGAAATAGCTTACAAAACCTTACATTTTGTCCACCATCTTAAAACTTAAATATTTCAGGATGACGCAGCTGAGAACAAAAACACATGGGCTTTATCTGTAGTGTGGAAATGACTGCATTAGTTACAAGAACAGCTAATCCTTGCTAGAAAGAATTGCTATGACTTTTTTGGTCTTAAAAAAATTTCCTAATAATTCTCAAAAAGGGCTAGGGTCTCCTGTGACTTAAGAGCATACACTAGCAGGCATATGCATCTATCAAAAAGCAGCACTTTAACATAACAGACTTTGTCAAGATACAGACAACACAAAAATATTAAACATATTCGGAGGATATTCTCATCATTAATGTATTACTTTAAAAGCCTCAGCAGGAGCGAGCAAAAAGAAATCTGGGTACTAGTCTAAAGCTTTTAAACTACAAAGTTTCTGCCACCAATTGCTTAAAAACTAAGTAATAATTTATACACAATTTTTCTGAACCACGAGTGCTCAAATTCTTTCATGATGCAAATCACATCCTAATGGAGGAATCATCACATCCATTACCTCCTCTTATTCAAAACTGTCTAATAGCCCTGTGGTAATTACAGCTGTTGCTTGCTAAGTAAAGTAATAACAGAGAAGTATTTAATATCTTTTAAACCTATTTTTATGTAATTCTTACATAGGTACATGGAAATAGTCAGCTGCACATGATGAACGAAGACTGGAAATTGCTATGAAATGCTGTTCCAGGCACTCTCACCCTAACTAGATTATAGCTTATTTGACATTAATTTAAAGGCCATAGGCACATAACTCCAAGTGCAAACAGCAAAAGCTTATTTCAAAGTGGCTCTAATAGCAGAAGTGTTTCACACAGATTGGTAACAGAGAACAGACAAGCCATTCAACATAGGAAAATCAGAAGACTAGTGCCATTTTAGGCACTAGTTGAGGTACAGGAAATATGTGACTTCTCTTTTGATGAAATTTGAGTATAAATGAGCAATAAACAACATGCAAAAATAATCATTTCAACCTGTGAGTATGAGTTCAGTTCTATACATTACCTGTACATATGCTAAACTGCTTAAGCCATTTTACTTATCTTTGTATAAAGAGAATGGGAAGCATACTGTACTATAAAGCCAAACACAAAAACAACAGTGATTCATTTTTATCGGAAATAAAAGCATGAATACTCTACCAAGCCCAATTTTACTTCTTTACTAACTTTTACATGATAGAGACATTAGCCATGGGTGAGCTGCAGAAGTTTACAGAGAAAGAGCTCTATGGTAACCGGGCTTACAAAAGTTAAAGCCCATCTAAGACGAGTAATCTTGTCAGACACAACAAAAAGGATTTTTTTTTTTTTAAAGCTTTTTGTCTGTTTGATGTGACCAACTTTAAAAAATAAATCATTTTCACAGCAAAGTTCTAGCCAAAAATACCATGTTTAGTTAGAAAATTATTCTGAAAACATCTTAATATACTGTCTCAAATTACCCCTTTAAGGCTTTTCATACAGATACATGGAAGTTCAAAATCTAAAAACTGAGGGGGAAAAAACCACTTTTATGCAGCTTATTGGCATAACATGCTAAAACTATCAAACACAAAGAAAAAAAGAGTATTATCAATCTTATGAAACACGTGGCCAGTGAGACCCTTCATAGGAAAGTAGACAAGGTCACACTGAAGATGATAAAGTCAAAATTAGATGTCCTGAATGAAATATAAACTTGTTCTTTAAAAACAGTTCAAGGATTAAGTAAACATAAGGGATTCAGCAGCATCAAGTGGCATTTTAATAATACGTTTCTTAGTTTCTCTGTCAACAGTAAGTCTTCAATATAAAACGCAGGAAAAGAAAACACAAATCTGAAGACTTCTTTAGTGCCTAGCAAGACTGTAAGGAACTCCAATATAATTAAATTTCCAATAACTTCCAATAATTAAAACAATCAAGAAACTAAGCAAACTAGTTAGTACTGCCTCTATTTGTATGCTAACTAGGCAGCCGTGATTCTTCTCAGAATGAAAGTCATAATTAAGAATGAAACACAATACTAAATGATCACTGGATGTAATACTGAAAATGATGGAATTACTTTTAATGATCCTCATTTATTGAGTAAAAATTAATATTACAGGACAATTTTAAAATGAAATTCTAACAGAGCAATAGTTATATGCTTATAACTATGGCTAAACAATTACATATGAAAAACTCTCACAAAAAAGTAGACATAGCAATGTAAAGTACGGACTTGACCTACCTATTACTACGGAGTAAACGCACCAGCGACTTAGAAACAATACCAGCTTCGGATTTTGGTGCCAAATGCCAGTAAAGCTGTGCAACTGCCATTACCACCTAAAAGAAGAACATTCAGAACAGTATGTTAACTTCAAATCATCATACATATCTATCACATTTGCTTCAGACCTGCAAAACTACCAACTCACTTCAGGTGAGCAAAATGCATACCCACATTCTTCGAAATCAACAAAGCAGATTGGGGGAAAAACATCAAAAGATAGATATTTTTTATTTCTAAAATCAAAGCTAATTAAGTACCTCTCATTCCTCCCAGTATTTATCGTATACTACAATATATAGAAAGACAGAGGAAGAGAGATGAAGAGAGAAAAAGTGTAGGTAATTCAAACTGTAAACATACTTATATCATCCTTAATAAGTCAGTATCGCTAACATCAGCTGTACAAATCAATGAGGAAATACTGTTTAAGACTTCTGCAAATTTTGGGCCTTTTTTTTAATTAAATACAGGTTCAGTATTACCTATTATTCAGTTTCCACTCAAAATCTTTCATTCCATTATTCTATTATGCAATTTATAAAATGACAGCTGCCTTTACTGGCAACTTCTAAAGTCTCAAATCCAACAGAAAGTAAAAACCACAGAGTTGTATACCAACATCCTGGCTAGCAAAAAGCAGAAGACTGAGATATAAGCAACTTAAAACCCATACTTCCCCCCCGCCCCTCCCCCAAGTTTTCTCATAAGGGAGAGACAAATGATTAACTTTATGCTAATGAATAAGTCATGTCATAACCTTCCCTACAATACTGTCATGGTCAACTTTCTGTTCAAAACGAAAGAAATCGGAGAAAGGAGACTCCACGTAAAGCCATCATTATGACACTTGACTTGGTATCTTAAATCTTAGTAACAATGAAACAAAAATTATTATTAAACAATAAAAAGTTATTAAAAACGTCTGAAAAGACTAAATAACTGGAAGATTCTTAGCAATATACTACAGGGATCTTTACTGACAAAAAGTTAAGGTCAAAGAGGTCAACTAATTGAATTGCTGGTAAATTCTGTGAATGGTACAAGAATCCATGTAATACAAATTCAGAGAAGCATGATTTCACTTGACAAATAGCACTTAAACATCTCAGTTAACTTTAACATCATAAATATGAGAATCAATACCATATTTAATAGATAGAAAGAAATTATTTATGGCATGTGGAAGATAAGCAACTGAACCTGTTCTCAGTGCAGCGTTGATGGCAAACATACCTAACATACTTGGTTTTTGTGTGAGACGAGGAAATATCATATAGACATTGAACAGTGATTTTAGCAAATGGCTGTGCTCTAACAGAATTATTATTGTAAAACTGTATTCAATTTGTTTCCAAAGTCTGCTGGCAGATTATAAGTGCTTTTGAAAAGAGTTAGACACTAGTTGGAATCTAGAAATATGTTCCAGGGAAGAAACAAAAACATGATCTGTTTAGCTTATCAAGAACAGGTTGGGAGGTGACTTAATCATGGTGCAGTAATTGTTTTTGCAATGATCTGAATATTCATTATCACTGGAATTCTTTTTCTGAAGATATCTAGTCTTGATTAACAGGACAAACCGAGGTTAGAAATAAAGTTCTGTGATCTGAGTAATGTCACAATGATTCACCATCAGCATGGCTTTTTCCAGTTCTAAAAATTTACCTGCATCTTAAAATCTCATGGAAATACTGCAGAGCATACTATACTCATGATGTCAAATCTATCCTGCAACCTTGCCAAGGCACCAACACTAAGAATCTGGCTTGGATTGACAAAGAATTTAGGCATATAATTGTCTACTTTTAAAATGTGAGACTCAAAGGAAAGCACCACTTAATGAATCAGTAACAACTATGATTTTCTTTGTGAATCTATACCACCAAAACCAACAGTTTATGCCATCCTAGTAGCTGAGAACTTAAACATTGAAAGCTAGCTATAGTATAGTCATCACACGCTATAAGAAGTTGGATTCAAATGTTCTTGTATTTTCTCTTTTGTTTGTCCTTAGTATTTGGAGCATATATCACATTCAGTTCAGGTGTTTCACTTAGAAGCTAAGTTAATTTCAAAAAAGAACAAACCACGGTACTTCTCCTATAAGTAACTTAAGAGTATTGTCACCACTTTTAAAGGGGTGTAGATTTTACTAGAAAATTTAAAAGATTGAAAAGAAGCATAGTTATTTAGTAGTTTAACATTTTAAGCAAAAAGGAATTAGTCATACAGCAGCATTTCGGCTTTGAAGCAAGGGCTTTGTATTTCGTAACAGCAGCCGGTGATCTGGGTCCATAGTATAGGTGTTTTTCACTTTCCGATCCTTTTCTTTCTGTTCTTCATCAGATTCATAGAAATTATTTTCACTATATTCTTCCACCACCTCATCATCCTACCAAAAGACAAAATGACAAAAACATACACAGAATATTTGAACCAACCGGTTTTATTCATTAAGGCAGACAACACCACGATTTAACGCAAGATTTACACACATTTTTAAAAATACCTATCAGCTCTTCTACCCCAGTTCGCTCAAAGCAGTAAATGTACCAACACGAAAAACAGCTTAACAATATATGCAAAATTTCCTTAGAAATAAGATGAATTGCTAAATGAAATATCTTCATTAATATTCTAGATTAGGTATGAATATTGGTCTTTTTTGGACTTAAAGCCTATGATCCAAAATTGACATTTCTGAAAACCGTCAGTTGTTTAAAATTCCCTCTTTTTTGAAAAGTTACTGCAAATCATATGCATTCTTCCTTCTCTAATATAATATATACAATATATAAATTATCTGTGAAAATAGCAAATCTCAAAAGAAGGGACAGGTTTTTTTCTTAAGAAATTACATGTGAAAAAGGTTATGTGTCCTGAGCCAGGCCTTCTCTGATGAAGTACAAATACTTGAACTGTTTAAATAAAGTTATGAATTAACAGCATAATGTCACTTAAAAAAAACCCACAACACACTAAAAGAATTCATTAAAGTTTGAGATATTAGTAAATTAGGCCTTTTAATCCAGAAGGCTAAATAAAAGAATATAAAAGAATATATCTGATTACATAAACATGATAAACTAAAACAAATCTTAAGATTTCTGATGTGGATCAAAAAACAGATAAAGAATAGATTTAAAGTGTTTAATTATGCTTATATTTAATTAGCATTAAAAAGCCCACAAACTTAAAGAAAAATAAGATGGAAACCATCAGGGTTAGATTAAAACAGTATCAGATCCCAGGAGCTGTGGTCTAGATTATGAATATTGAGAGTACTCAACATTACAAAACTTTTTCTAAAAAATAAGCTACTGACTTCTGCAACTTGTTATATCCAAGTGTGTGTCCTTGCTCTCCTAAATTCTTCTATCTCACTTTGTCACCAGAACACCCAACTAAGACAAACAGCATTACTGTGGCTAGCTGGAGCTATTCACATTACAATGGGCTGGCTGGTACCAGACACCAGCTGTACCAATAGCTCTGCTTGTCTTTCTCTCAAGTCTCTGTCCAACTATTTTAAGGAATATCCAACTCCACACAATGGTTTTAAGGGGATTATTTAAGTCATATACCCAATTGTTGGCTTTTTTAAAAGACATAATTACTTCCGAGACAAATGTATCTCTTTAATTCTAGCTGGCAGTAGCAAAGCAATCAAAAGCGAATGGAAGAATAGCTAGAAATGAAAGTAAAGACTTATTTAATAGGTCTTCAGGAAACCAGGCAAGGGTAACTTCAAATCTTTGTTGCATGCCTTGGTCAAAACTCAGGTGCAGTGAATCAGCCCATAAAAGTGTCTTCAGTAGAAGCAGAGGGGTAGGGGGAGGGAGGGAACAAGTGACAATAGATCAAATTTGTCATTTTATTCTATTTTTAATTACAATTTGCAAGGACATTGAAAATAAAACTTCCCTTCACATTTCTTATCATTTTTATTACTTGATGCCACCAGCGCTCTCAGCATTTTACAGAATCCCTAGCAAGCTCTTAGATTTCTTATGCAACAGGAACTGATTTGGTTTGTTTACTTCGCTGTCTATACTTCTGTCACCCTTCTAAAATAAAAACTCAGGATACTAAATAGAGAGTACTGGTAACAGAATTCCTCCCCTTGTCTACAGGAGAGGCAACTTGAGAACAAAATTCCTGATCCCAGTGCATCTCAACCCTGCACTGAAGAAGCTTCCTCTAACAGAAGGAGAATAATTCAATCTTCATCGATTCAGTTTTCAGTATCCCTGCCTTGACTGCTAACAGGCAGGCACATCAGTACTACTGAACTCAACGGGAATACAAAGTTGGAAATTGTATTTAACTCATTAATCACTGTTGTAAAGAAACAGCCTGAGCTCTCACATCTCTGACTTTTTTATTAAAGAATTGTTGGTTAGAAGCATACTTGGAGCAGAGTTCCAAATAATTATAAAGCAACTTACGCCTCTTCAGAAAACATGTTTAATTTAAATCCCATTAGAGTCTTTATATTGAATCACTTTCTTCATACCCCTACAACAGAAGTATTAATGTGGTCTTTTCTCATACTCATATATTTTATTGCGATCTTAGAATATTCCTCTTCTCTCAAATCTGTTGAGATCTGGTATGAAATAATTATGTTCCAGACAAAGGATGATGATGACACACAGGGAAATAAGTTTAATGAACTTAAATTCATTAAAAACAAGTTCATGAAGTCCAAATCAGTCGGAATTTGTAGTCACAAGGACCTTACGAAGACGAAGAGAATATGTAATACTGCAAACTTTGCACATTACCATGGAAAGGAAAGCAAAGTATTATGTGAAAGAGCCAGGAGACTGAAAGATAAAAACATGCAGGCTTCTTGTTGTGCAAGAATTGCTGTTTCAAATTCTATTAATCATCCCAGACATGGAGAGAAGTTACCAGGAAATGTGAAAACATTCAATCACTCGCAACCCCTTAAGCCTCAACCTGAACTGCTGACTATACTCACTGCCAAAAAGAAAGAACTGTACATTTAGAATCATAGAATCGTTTAGGTTGGAAAAGATCTTTAAGATCATCAAGTCCAACCATTTACCTAACACTGCCATGTTCACTACTAAACCATGTCCCTAAGCACCATGTCTAAAAGTCCTTTAAATACCTCCAGGAATGGTGACTCAACCACTTCCCTGGGCAGCCTGTTCCAATGCTTGACAACCCTGTCAGTGAAGAAAATTTCCTAATATCTAATCTAAACCACCCCTGGTGCAACTTCAGTCTGTTTCTTCTTGTCCTATCACTTGACACCCACCTGTCTTCAACCTCCTTTCAGGTAGTTGTAGAGAGCAATAAGGTCTCCCCTCAGCCTCCTCTTCTCCAGGCTAAACAACCCCAGCTCCCTCAGCCGCTCCTCATAGGAATTGCTCTCCAGACCCCTCACCAGCCTCGTTGCCCTTCTCTGGACATGCTCCAGCACCTCAATGTCTTTCTTGTAGTGAGGGGCCCAAAACTGAACACAGTATTCGAGGTGCGGCCTCACCAGTGCCAAGTACAGGGGCACGATCACTTCCCTACTCCTGCTGGCCACACTAGTTCTGATACAGGCCAGGATGCCATTGGCCTTCTTGGCCGCCTGGGCACACTGCCGGCTCATGTTCAGCCGGCTGTCGACCAGCACCCCCAGGTCCTTTTCCGCCAGGCAGCTTTCCAGCCAGTTCTCTTTCAACCAGTTCTCTAAAGTCAACACTAATTCCTTTATTTAGAACTTATGATTAAGTTTGTTGAAGTCAAAAGAATGGATTGCTCTGACTATCCAAAGACATCTGGATCAGGTCTTATCTCAGATCATCTGGTACTTCACAGAAGCTTTCAGAAACCACTTGAAACAGGAGTCCTGGAAGATAACAATGACAGAAGAATCTGAACTGATCTATTATGCCTCCCTTTGAAAGATGCAAGTCTTTGAAAAATCTAAGGCAAAATTCTGAACTACATTTACAAACATGCAGATCAAAGATAACTGTTGTCATGGGTGATTTTTTTTCCCAGGTATTAATAGTATCATAGCTTGGCGACACATGATGGTTGACAACAGCTTGGGATATGCAATTTTTGATACCTAATTTAGGCACTCATAATTGCCCTCTGAAGGCACACAGTTACACTGGGAACATGGGTTCCAAGAATTAAGCATTCAAAAATCACACTTTGGTTATGTTCACAGGATATGCTTTGTTTGCAGCTAAGCTGATAATAAATGATGGAAAGTGGCTTGGTGAGCACTTCCGCCAGCTCCCTCAGTACCCTTGCGTGGATCCCATCCAGCCCCATAGACTTGTGTGTGTCTAAGTGGTGTAGCAGGTCACTAACCATTTCCCCTTGGATTATGGGGGCTTCATTCTGCTCCCTGTCCCTGTCTCCCAGTTCAGGGGGCTGGGTACCTGGAGAACAACTGGTTTTACTATTAAAGACTCTGGCAAAGAAGGCATTAAGTACCTCAGCCTTTTCCTCATCCTTTGTCACTATGTTTCACCCTGCATCCAATAAAGGATTGTCCTTAGCCCTCCTCTTGTTGCTAATGTATTTATAGAAACATTTTTAATTGTCTTTTATTGCAGTAGCCAGATTTAAGTTCTAGTTGCGTTTTGGCCCTTCCAATTTTCTCCCTGCATAACCTCACGACATCTTTGTAGTCCTCCTGAGTGGCCTGCCCCTTCTTCCAAAGGTCATAAACTCTTTTTTTTCCTGAGTTCCAGCCAAAGCTCTCTGTTCAGCCAGGCCGGATGAGCTGGATTTGCTCAGCCTGGAGAAGAGAAGGCAAAGAGTGGATCTCGCTGCTGACTTCAACTATCTAATGGGACAG
The DNA here is from genome assembly GCF_000699105.1 of Pygoscelis adeliae. Classification (NCBI taxonomy): domain Eukaryota; kingdom Metazoa; phylum Chordata; class Aves; order Sphenisciformes; family Spheniscidae; genus Pygoscelis; species Pygoscelis adeliae. The sequence goes on from NW_008825104.1 coordinate 4,823,016, forward strand.
TATAAAGAAGACTAAGCCAGACTCTGCTCAGAGATGCACAGCACAAGACAGAGATTCTTCTTTCCCACTGGCTCATCTTTCAGCACATGGGGACAGCATGCTCCTGCACCTTTAAGATTTCCTTCTTGAAGACTGTCCAGCCTTTCCTGCTGACTTCAACTATCTAATGGGACAGTATAAAGAAGACTAAGCCAGACTCTGCTCAGAGATGCACAGCACAAGACAGAGATTCTTCTTTCCCACTGGCTCATCTTTCAGCACATGGGGACAGCATGCTCCTGCACCTTTAAGATTTCCTTCTTGAAGACTGTCCAGCCTTTCTGCACTCCTTTGCCTTTCAGGACTGCATCCCAAGGCACCCTGTCAACAGGCTCCTAAACAAGCCAAAGTCTGCCCTCTGGAAGTCCAAAGTAGCAGTTCTGCTGACCCCCCTTCCCTACTTCTCCGAGAATCGAAAACTCTATCATTTCACGCTCGCTGTGCCCAAGACAGCCTCCAACCATCACATCACCCACAAGTCCTCCTCTGTTCACAAACGACAGGGTCCAGTGGGGTGCCTTCCCTAGTTGGTTCATTCACGAACTGTGTCACAATCATTGGTTCATTCACAATCTTCCACACACTCCAGGAACCTCCTAGACTGTCTCCTCTCCACTGTGTTGTATTTCCAGCAGTCATCTGGTAAGTTGAAGTCCCCCACGAGAACAAGGGCTAGTGATCGTGAGACCTCTCCCAGCTGCTTATGAAATATTGAAGAGGCAGATGAAATATTCTATCTGTCTGTTCAGAGTTTTTCATAAGTCTGCATCTACCTGAGTAACCAGGTCTGTTTTGGCATGCACCAAGTTACTTTTATAATTTCTGCTGTCACAGACAAGCCTTATTTCTTGATAGCACGGAGTACCAGTATTCTGTTAAGTAGTTTGGGGCCTAGGAAGAAAACCTGAAATGGAACCCTTCAAGCTGACTGAGGCACAATAAATTACAGCCAAGAATTCAGACCACCGAGCCGAAACCTCATCTTAGAGACCTAGCTGAATTGTTGCTCTGTCCCCAGATAAACTTTGTAGTGCAAGTATTGAAGCTTGCACAAAAGCAACAGACTCTATTAATTCTCCTCTGAAGTGGCACAGAGCTAGCTTCAAGGTGGCAAGCACAACCGAAGCCTCTTGGTATTGTAACAAAGGCGGAAAGCCTTGTGCAGACATCTAAGTAAGAGCCTCCACACTCAGCAACAGTGCCCGTGGTGTCCAGGATAAAAATAGAAACCAGAACAGCATGCCGCTTATACTAGGTCTACATCTTAGACTCCAACCAGGAAAGAAAGTATGAATGGGGTATAATGGAGAAAGAAGCACTACTAACACTCTAGTATTTTTACTGCCAGCACAGGACTGAAAATAAGACTCTTGCCTTTGGGGATGAAAGTCTTCCTGTTTTCACTATTAATGTTGAATCAACAACTGCCGGCTTCCACAGGTAATTGCCTGCACACTCCAATCCTCAGTATCTATATTGCACCTACACTAAGCTGTGGGAGATGATTCTTCACATGTCCTTGAAGAAATGCCAGATATTGGCGGCACTCAAATTTTACTTTCCCAGATGTCTAATTAAAGCTCAAATTGATGATCCATATCAGCAGCTCTATCAGAAAAAAAACCCCAATACTCTGATCCTTTTTGACAGGGGACAGACAGCATGAGAGTTCAGGGAGTACATTCAAATGTTCCCATGCTTTCTCTTGTCCTTTCAATCACTTTAGATGCAGTTTCACAGTTGATTTAAGACTAGTCATTCACTAGAAGATTGTTATTTTGTTTGTTTGTTTTTAAAAGCATGTTTTATTTTCACCAGGATCAGTAAAATTATCTGGCTTACTTTGTGGTCATAGGATCACTAGAACTGCTGAATTTTCAAAAGCAGTAGGTGGTAAAGGGAGAAGGACAGAACAGAGGCATTCCCTTTCGGTGGCAGTCTTTAGCTAAACTGCATTAAGTACACTTAACAGTTTGTAGTAGCACATGATTTAATTGTGCAGTTAATAGCTTTTCTAAATTGCAAAATCACTAAAAAGTTCAGAACCCTAGGAGAATGAAGTGATTAAAAACTGCGAGAGACCACTAGCTTTCCAGGCTAGGAATTGCAAATGGACTCTGTGCATTCTCCATCTTCTGCAATTTATTCAATCCAGTAAAGAAGTGTGTATTTTAGTGTGAAAGAACATGTGTAATTCTTCATGTTATTCCAGACAAACAGTTTAGGGGCATCTTCATAAAGTATTAACAGCTTAAATGAAGAAACTGCCAGATAACAAATTCCATTAGTCTGTTTTTAAAGTCACTAAGTAAATAAGCTAACATTTAACTGAGATCTTGCTTGAAATTACATTTAATATGGCATTAAAGTTGAGAATGTTCCTTCCATTTAGGGTAAAGCACATTATGTGAATGCTACAGTTACCTCCAAACAGAGCTTCACACATCCACAAACTCAGAGCTAAAGTAAAACGTCACTGAAATCTGAAGCATAAATACATACTATTTGCCCACTCTACCAGCCTTAACTCCATCTTCTATTCAAAAGTGATTCAAATATTTGTATTCCTAGGTTAGCTTTAAAATCAGTTACACGTATAGACTTCAGTTTCTCTCCTCAGATTCATAAGGAAATACACTTACAGCTTTTTTGATTCCCGCAGCAGAATCTTTGGCAGATAAGATTTTAGCTATCTTCCAGAGCCTTTTCTAATATTTCTAAGAACTGCTCTCAGAAAAGTTTTGGATAAGCTAAGTTTTGAAGGTAAGAAGAGTTTTGGGACTATTCATTAGTCAGTGAATCCGACTGCAATACCAAAACTACCTTAGCCAACCAAGATCAGCAGTCCATTTGCTGTATCATGAACACTATCCTTGGAAAAGGGAAATGGTAGAAAATGTATAGAACAGTTTTTTACTTAAAGAATTAATGACGTATCCAAGATAAATCTGAAATTTTCATGTTGTGTGTGAAGGTGCCTACCTAAATCCTTCCACGTGCTTGACAGATGGGTTTCAGAACACTAGAATAGACCTATCTTTGGTCTATCAGAGCAAACTAAAAATTATCCTCAAGACCGCTCAAAAAGCCAAGGAGATGAGCTGTGACAAGTTTCTGACAGATGAGCAGACCTCAACCAGTCACACTTGTTAATAATCACATGCTGGCAGAAGTATCCATCCTCTCCACAATGGAAGTCCTTGAATAAGGTACAGGTATATCAGTATAGGTAAAGCTTGACATGAAGAATTGCTAGTGGTCTAAAAAAAAGGCACAATCTCACATGGGAAAAATATTTGAGAAATGGAAGTGTAACCAACGTAATCTACAGCCTGGCTGGACAAAGGCCTTAGAAGGCACAAAGCCAAGTTTGCCACAGAGATCTTCAGGTACTAAATGAATGAGAGTAAGTTATAACTTTTGCCTTATTAAGCCAAAGGGAGTTGAAGAGTCAAAGAATAAAGGGACCAGATCATCCACTCCATAAATAATGCCTTCCTTTCAAGTACTAACCAGCCATCGAAGTATACTCCCTCTTTCTTAGGTAGGCTGCCATTATAACCAGTTGTGTGATAAAGACTTGTGCTACTGTGAATGAACTAATGGGACCTAGTAATGATCTGATGAGATGCTCTGATGGCCATGTGAAAGTAGGGCAGTATTTCAAGTGCCTAAGCATAAGTATCTGGTGCCATTTTATACTCCCTCAAGTATGAGAAGTATCTGCGTGGGTCTGGCAGATCCCGAAGGTATGGAGCCTACAGGAGATCCATAACAACTGAAGACTAGGCAGGGCATCTTGTGGCATTTAGAACAACATGAGACCCTCAGATAATCATATCCTGGTTCCTATAAAGGCTAAAAGCTTCAGATACTTCCCCTTCTGTAGGACAAAATTAATGAAGCAAATCAAACTCTTTTCCTATTTAAAAATAGCTATTGAATCTTTTACTGTTACATTGAAGGAAAATGAGTTTCCAGCACCTAACAAACTCCTGCTGATGCTCTTCTGTGCAGAGTCATTGGAAAGGAACGGGCTGGGGATTACAAGACAGGTGACAAACAAACCGGATCACAGTACCAGGATGCACGTTATAGTAACAGTTACAAACTGTAGCTATTCCTGAATGGACAGAAAGCAGGATGTGACTTTGCTGTCACCAGTCCAGAACAGCGTGTTTTGTGTGGTCTCAGACATGATGCATTTACAGCTTTCGGGAACAAAGTTACTTAAAAATGAATGAGAATTTTAGAAACTTAATTTCTCCCTTCTACCACACCCAGAATATTAAAAAGATTCTGGTAATTAAGTAGTGGACTGGAATCTGACCTGTATTCTACCAGGAAAGAATTTCTAAGGAGGCTTCCTGAAGAAATGTGCAGGGAGAGGACCAGAAGGCATATGTCCATTACTCCCTTCTAAATTAAGTCAAAATAGACTGAACACTTTCAGTCCTAAAGTCAGCAAATACAGAATGTAATGATTAGGTAGTGTGATATATAAATAATAATATATAGCCTGTATTACTTATATAAAATATTCATACAGAATTATCACACTACCAAACATCGCATTCTGTCACTCCACAGGGACCAGACCTGTTGCTCCTACACAAATCAAAAAGTACATACAGATTTTCAGTCAAATGAACCACCATGGAATGAAGAACCAGTAAAGATAGCAAGATCATAATGATATTACTCTGATATGTTTGAATATTACAATTTTTACTTCAATTATAACCACAGCCTATTCATTACCATTGGAATAGAGAGGTCAGAAAGAAAACCTGAGGTTTTGGTTGGATTTGTAGAACTATGCAGATCTGAAGCCACTGAAACAGACTTGGACTCCTACAGTGCCCTCTTCTGAGGATCATTTTTCAGATTACAACTCTATTCAAATGAGTCTGCTGAAATTATACTGAAAATGTAATATATTAATACAGTCATATAAAAGATATTATATAATTCCAATAAATTACAATGGAAACTGGTACTTTAGTTTTAAGTTTTAGATAAGAGCTATCATGTTCTGGTCAAATGAGATTTCATGGTTCCTTGCACACAATTATATTAGTGGGTTTTTAAAGTTTATTTATCTAAAGAGATAAAGGTGCTTTCAGCTACTAGAAATTGAAGTGAGTATTAATGAAAATTGTAGTTGTGACAAACTGAAGAAATATTTGGGTCACACTGAATTATGTTTTCTGATTCTAACGCTCACTCTATAACCTTCATATTGGGATAACAGTCAAATGATGTTGAAAACCAACCTATTTTTTAAGTACAAACATCTGCCAGGAAATTATACAACCTGAAAAAGGGTTTACAATGTGAGTGCCATTGAAATTTCTTACCAGATTTTCTATAATTCAATGGCCAGTACAGTCTCAACCATCTATTAATACAAAAAGCCAAGAGACAAGAAAGGGGCATCTTAGGAATCCATGACCTAAAAATGCAGGAAAAGAATGGGATAAGAAGTTTTCAAAGAAGAAAACTCCTCCCTTCCTTTCTGCCTTCACTGTGTTCATAGAAGTAGACGCTCTTTCCTGTTTTCAGGGTATTGACCAAAACCAGGGCATTCTCACACAAGAGGTATTGCACTCAGGAATAATTGTTTTCTCACAGATTTCATCTCACTGGGACACAGAAGTTCTGAGGTGTTTTTAAGCTCAATCAATCCCTTCACTAAAAAGGCTTTGAATTTTCTTTTATCACCAGGTTGTTTCAAAGAGTTTCAACAGTTGAGGGAAGGGAGGAGTACAACTTCTAAAGCTGTATTTCATAAGGGCACAAGATTGTGGCAATGGTCTCATGGTCTGAAGATCAATTGCACAGTTCCATGACTTAAATCATTTTGAGTTCAGTACCATCCAAACCCAGGGGATCTCATGACAATTATGCATTACCAGTAAGAAAGGACTGCATCAGCATGTGACAATAGTTCAAAGCTGCAAGAAATAAAGACTCAAATTAGGTGAGATTATCAACAGTATCTACTCCTTGGCTTTAAAACACTAGCTTTAGCCTCAGTTCAGTCCCAACAAACAAGAAAGCCATTGCACAAAATCCTCCAGTATCTTCTTGGTACTCTTAGCAGTTTACTGACTATGATGTCGTAACATCCCTGTAAACAGCTATCCTAGGGCAACTTTGAGACATTATTCTGTAAAATGTTTAGTCTTCCAAGTCAGCTTACCTTGCGGTATCAATAGCCTCTGGAGTCGTGTGTTTCATACTCACCAAAACATTTCCGCATTTCTTTAGAAAAGCTAAATTTTAGTGTGGATAAGGAACCCACAATAAAGTTCTACTAGTTTGGGGAGTTTTTATACACAATTCAGAAAAACTTTCTATATAAAAAACCATCCAATTTGTAAATATAGCAAGCTTGATACCTAAGCTACACAAAGGCACTAAGACACCTACTGAAGCTTGAGAATCAGACTGTGGCAAGTGAAATTTAACATTGAGGCATTTTCAGTCACAACATTGGTCTTAGCTTAACTTCCGGCATATATAAAAGTAACATGATAAACTATAAATAAATCAAGCTTTATTTGTAGTTTACTTCATCTTTTCCTATCATATACATATTCTAAGACTATACCCCTGCATATTCTCATTTATACAATACCCTCTATAATCCCAGTGTGGATGTACATGTTTATTTCATTCTTTAAAAACCCAAACCATTTTCACATACAGTATGAGTATGTAAACTCATTGGTACATGAAAGACTCTTCAAAAACTATTCAATCCAGCTTTACAGTAGTTTTTAAAAACTCGCTTAACCAATAACATAGTTTTGAATACAAACTCAAAAATGTAATGAATTAAAAGGCTTACTGAAAAACTAAAGAAAAAGAAAAAATCCCAAAGTGTTCTTCAGAAAGCCTGTACTCATAAAAGTTTTATACTACAGCTCTGAGACAAGAGCATAGCACAGATGGAAGTATGGGATTGAGGACAACTGAACATTAAATTTTTCCCAATATATCACAATTACAGGAACATCTGTGCTAAGTAACTTCATACTGAACTAATGTGAAAACTCAAGAAGTGTTCAAAAGTTCATTCTCATTTGCTTCTTAGCAGCAACTAAGTGTAGGACTGCTGTCTAAAAATAGGGGCTAAGAGTTAAATATGCTGCAGTAATTAACATCTTTCTGCAACAACCCCAAATTCCCACTTATTGTTGTAACAAAGTCTCACGATACTTGCAGCTAGAATAAAAACAATCAATTATGATTTTTAGATCACTTTCATCTATTCAGAACAGTACCATTCTCCTCAAAATGGAAGTGAGGCATAAAATAGCGTCTCTTACCACAAAACCACATTCATTTCAATAGTGTGTGGAAAAGGTACAATAATGAGAGTGTAAAGACAGACAGATTTGCAAAGCAAAGAGCAGAAAAAACGTTTAGAGCATAAGAGAGGAAGAACAGAAAATACAAGGAAGAACAAGAAGTGATAAAATAAACATTATAAAAATAAAATGGAGGAGGAGCAAAGATGAAGGCATAAATTAAAGGGAAAAGATACTATATGCTTCTGGCTACAAGTGCCTCATTTTTTTTTCCCTCAAGTCCAAAAATTAAAGTGGAATTTGGAACTTGTATTTAGAAGTTTGGTTAAATGCTTGAACAGTTTTTAGGCTTTTTATGATGGTTAAGGTTTAATCTCAGTTTAAATTTAATCTCAGTTTAAGAATCTGAAAAGGCAGTATAAGCCATCCCATCAAGATAGCAAGCACTTATGAACCAACTGCCAAGCAAAAGTATTCTTCCATAGGGTTGCACAGTAAGTGAACCATGAAGAAAAACAGGTAATTGTTAGTTACTTTGGGGCTGCAACCAAGAGAAGGGTACTACATGCTCTAGAAGTAGTAGTCACCACCTGTCATGAATTATAAACAGGGTATGGAGGAACAAGGATCTCTCTCAGATGTTCAGCCTGTACAGAACTGCAATGGTTCACAATGCCCCTCCTTTTCTAGTGTTCCTGTTACACTCTCTAGTTATACCAAACCATGTATACTTACTCCTTAAAACAACTCAACTCCTTTCTCTCTGGAAAAAATGTAGATGATTTTAAAAGTAAAGTCAAAGAGAACAAAGGGTTCTTCCCCATTTCCCACACATGCAAACACACTCATAATTTTATTTTTAATTTTTGTTTATGTAGCCTTAGGATTGTTTAGAGTTACTACAATGTTTATCCAACACTTAAACCATATTTGGACTACAGTCCAAAAGTTAGTTAGGAGCCTCAAATTTTCAAGACAAAATGACCTGAAATCTTAGAAGAATGCTAACTGTACCTGTACTCAGATTGGCAGTCTGAAAGATTAAAGTCTGCTATCCTCACCAGAAAGTCTGCCCTACAAATCTAAATATCAATGGACATTAAATCCTGTATTACAGGATTTTTTTCCTTCACCCTAATGCATAAGTAGGCAAAGGAGCTGAAAGCATCTTAAAACATCTGTTGATTCACTTCAGTGATATTCTCACACCAACAACTGGTGGTATATTTATTCTGATGGTAAAAGCCATGATGGAAAAGCACGTTGCTACCATTCAGGCCTAAGTTACTCCCAGTCTTCTTGCCTGGCATTTTTCCAACCATAAACTGGAACAAACTTGTGGATACACTGTCAAAGAGATGGATGATCCAAGATAATTTGAAATTTTTTATATTTACTCTTCCCCATGGTCCTTTAGAGATATGCCATAACCAATCAAGAATTCTACCTGATATTACAAACAGAAGTGTACAGGCTGAGACTCAGGAAACTAAAGCTTCCTCAGAGCAGGGGTCTGACCTCACACAGGTCTCCTCAGACAGAGGAAAAATTAAACAAAGGTTTACTTTTGCAAAGAAGGAGCTAAGGAAGCTTCTTCTGCAACTCTTCTAATTATCCAGAGAAAATCCTGATATAACAGTGAAAAGGCCACACAAGTTACCAGACAGAATAATATCCCACAGACAGATGGCCAGAACAGAATTTATAAATATTTTGGCATCCAGGAAGCCCCAAAGTATTCTAAGATAGCATTCATTTCATATTTCTCACACAATTTTCTATGATTAAATATCATTGAAATGGCTAAAATTAAAGCTAGAAACTTTGGTACCTCATGGGCTCATGGGGGTCTGCTACATCTGGTATTTAAATTAAAAATGATTAGCAGTTAGACAGTTGATATTTAGATTTCTATAAAAATATTTCAGTGTTGCCCTCCAATTAATTTTCATCTCTAAATCAATGAGCTAGACAGAGATATAAACAATTTTAACAACTTATTTGCAACAGATGGCTAGAATGCCTCTTAGCCTATATATAAGTAACAAAAAAACCTCACTGAGTCAAGAAGGTGAGACTACAGCATTGGATGGAGTACATAGAAACTTTGCCAGTCAATTTTATGGGAAAAGCCGGGGTCGCTTTCTTAATTTGAGTTCATACAGATGTCCTGGAGAGCTTGCCTACACAGATTCTATCCACTGCTGCTATGCCACTGCAAGTCTGTCATGGGACTAACAGAAACCACTGCAATACACTTTGCTGCAAAGATAAATGACATTTTTATCTACAGACTGTACTTCTCTTTCGCCAGCAGTAAGTGCTTGGCAGCCACAAAGCAAAGCAAACCAAATCAGGATATTCATGTGGCTGAAATTTAACCCTCCCTGTCCTTTCAGTTATTCTTCTGCTGGATCAATTCTTTTATCCAGATTGCCTTAGAAACACTACCCCTAACACAAGGGAAGGGAGGAAGAAGATGGAGGGAAGGTAGAAAGACAACAATGCTCCCTTTCAGTGACAGAAGAGACTAGTATACAGTGATCATGAAAAGAGTCTCAGATTAGATACATAACGACCAGAAAGTTTCGTTCAGAATTTCAACTAATCAACTTTCCACAATCAACTTGAGGCCATTTTTTGTTATAAACCTATGCTCTAAGTTATTCTCATCTTATTAAGTAGTACACCTGGTAGGGAAAAATAAAACTGGTATTACAGTAAAATAGCTAGCCAGTCCATTTTATGCTCCAAATATCTTCAAATAAGTGAATTTGACATTAAACATTAACCCCTCCTCGTGTATATCTAAAAGAACCTGGTCAGAGAGTATTGCACTCTGACAAAAAGGGAAACAGTAACTGAATCCAGAATCCTCCAATTCAGACTGAGAATTCTGACAAGTATACTAAGAATGGAAGAAATAAGTAGTATAACACATCACTGTACACTAGTTTTCCTAAATTTAATGTTTTGATCTTATCAGCCAAATCAGGATCAAGCAAATCTACTGATCTATGTGGTTTCACACTTGCATCTGAAGAGGAGAGCTTAACTGGAAGCTGAAAATGAGATGATTGCTTTTGATCTCTGGGGAAGAAAATTCTCTGGCCTCATAATCTTTTAGGGCAGGGGGAAAAATAAAAAAAAAAAATTTAAAAAAATAAGCAAAACTATCATTTGGTAGAACCACACAGCACAAATATGTACAATGAAACTTCAGTAAGGTCTACAATGTACTAATACATAACATATCTTGATTAATTTTATCCTAAAAGATTGAATGCTATTCTCAATATTTCTTAAATGTGTTCGACTATCTATGTTTTCTTACTCATCTTCTTATTGCAGGAGAGCATAATAAAACTAAATCCTCTACTGAGAGGCTGAGAACAGAAGAAGGGAAAGGTGTATTCAGGTTGATTCATTATTAAATGAATTATTTACATACAGAATATTTTTAAAGTACTTTAGCTTGTTTCATTTTTGGCACTTTATGTAGGTAATTCACCTAGTTAGCAGGAGGCTATCAACCTGAATACACCTTTCCCTTCTTCTGTTCTCAGCCTCTCAGTAGAGGATTTAGAAGTTTTATTATGCTCTCCTGCAATAAACCAGCAGAAATGATTCAGAATACTCTTTACAGAGTTAACAAGTTCTACAAAAGTTAAGGATAGACAGTATTCCGTGTATGCTGTGCTTGAAGCTTTATCATTTACAATTACAGTTCACTCAGTGTGCACCCCAACATGGGGAACACAAAAGGGGAACAAAAAATAAATATTTAGAACAGTACTAGACACTGCTGAGATGTCTTAAGTAGCCATTAGACACTTGATTAGATCACACATAACCACGACCTTTATGGAATACACTAAGAATTCATAACTATAAGATACTAAGAAAATACTACAAGAGCAGGAAACATTTTAAAGCATTTAACAAAAGACTAGAGATCACAGAACAGTTGAGGTCAGAAGGGACCTCAATATTTTGTCAGAGCTAGCAATCAAAATAAATATGTTCAATGTGTTTCTTCCTGTAGTTCCTCAAGAGCCAGGCTACTTCCCATGATTCATGGTTTTAGGTATATACATGCAAAGACTTGCTATTTTGCTCCTAGAAGTCATTATTCTTTTAGATCCTTTTCTTCAGGCTTAATTTCTGTCGTCGTCGTCATCCCCCCCCCATCAGTTATGTCAAATTCTGAGCACTTTAAATTGAGCAATACTTCAATAATTAATCCTAAAAGTGTAAGCTTGAGACATGCTTCTCATAAGTATTTGTTAACAAATAACTTTGTTATGACTGAAGCCCGTGATCAGAGTTCACCATTTTTTCCAATCTTAATTGAACACCAAGAAAGTTTGTTTCTGTAACCTGCAATTGCCTGAAACAAAGCTGAGCAGCCCCAAGAGTCACTGTTTTTTGCAAGACTACAGCTCCCAGCCCCATTTTGCTCTCTACAATGACTGTCGAAACTTCTGACCAAGTCAGCTATTTTTACAAGACACCCTTCCAGACAGCACACACGCTTGGTCCTAGGATCTATATACTAGGACAGCTGAAGGAGTCACTACCTCCTGTGATCCTCACCTCCTTGCAGAAACAGAGATGGCTGAACAGCTTGAAAATCAGTTCCTGAACTGTTAGACTGCAACTCAACGCATTCATGGAAATCAACAGCAACTTTATTTTAAACATTTTCATGTATTAGGCTGCAAGCTGTAACGTTTGCAGCAGTTCGCAAACAACTCAGCAGTCCCGACAACTCCTGCAACAAGGGCAGTGCAAAACATTTAAGCTGGGATGCATTACAGTGTTATCTGCCATCAGATATGTTGCTTCGCAGAAAACTGTTGAAATTGTTCTTCCCAGTTAGTCCTGAGCAGGTATTTTCACTCCAGAATATGAGTGTCTTGCTGTCATTCCAGTTAAAACATGTTAAAGCTGAATACAGTTCATACGGAAAAAGAGTTATTCCGAAACTGTTATTCACATATAACTACTTCAAGAACACCCTCTAAGTATTTCAAGACAAATAGGATAAACCAAGGACATTCTTCCTCACAGCATTCATGATCAGAATTAAAAATTCTACCCTTCAGCTAAAGAACAGAATATAAAACTAAGTATTCTTGGTTAATGGGTAATTCGATTAAAAAGTTTTGCAACAATTTTAAGCATATTGCTCAAAAAAGGATTTTTCTCCATAACTGGTAAGTATTCCAAATTTTTCTTTATGTTTCTGAACACACAAGAAATCAGCTCAAAGCGTTGCACCTTTACTTGTTGGGAATTAGCTCAATGCACAAAAAATCAGTTCAAAGCGTTACACCATTACTTGCTGGGAAGTAGCTCAACTTGAACAAAAGCAGCATATGTTTCTCAAAAACTAAGGTAAATTTTAGTGAATAAAAATGCAAATATGCATTTTAGCAGCCTTGAATTTATTAATCTGATAGGTTTAATTTCCATTTTCCTGCATCAGCTTTATTTATAAAGTGTCGTGCCCTATAAATATGCTGTTATTTTCTATAGTCAAGCACCCTCTTAACAAATCTTCTCATTAATATGTAAATTTAAAGTCAATCGGTCTTCTCCCTGACAGCGCCATGAATTCCTAGTGCACTGTATAATCGGCTTTGACTTGGCATCCACTATTTATCATCAAAGATGTCAGTTAGAAAAATTATGGAAAATGCACTGCAATTGATATGACTGCAATCTACTTTGTCAACACTTAATTGTTCCTCAAATCATACATTTACATATAAACAGCCTAAATACTGATCCATAATGATGCAAATAAACTAAATTAAAAATCTCTTCTACTGCACAAGATGCCCTGTTGTATGATGAGTTCATTTAAGAACCTATTGACAAAGGCATGCATTTCAACTAGCCCCAGAAAAAAATTCTGCTAATTTAATTGCTGAGTAGGTAGACAAACTAAATTTTGCACTGAAGCTCATGAAAGTGGAAACAAAGTGTTATTAATACTACACCACTGATGACCAATTTTAGGTTGACACAGGCAGTATTGTTACACAAACCTTTTACATTCCTAGAGCAGAAGCCACAGCAACAACTGTCATCCATCCGGTTTCAGTGAAAAAAAGTACATTAGAGTCTTAAAAGAAACATAATCCCATCAAGACCTCCAACATCTCAGTTCAAGACAGGAGGTCACATCCCCCTCTTCTACTCTTCCTTTGTCCAATCACAGACTAAAACTGGCTTAAACCAATAGTGAAACCGTAGCTTTAGGCAAAGCAAGTTATCAATTTTGATGCTTTCCAACGGTCAGAGAGCAGAATGCAAGTTACTTTATTTCAATAAGCAACATGTAATAAACACTGCCTCAAGGACATTAGGAAAACATATTACTTAAGTGTCTCATTAACTAAAAATACTTTCCTTACTTTAAGCAATTTTCTGGAAAGATGTGTTCTTACAAATAATTTAATTTTCATCTGAAATGAAAGAGGGAGTTCCAGAACCCAACTGGTAGAGTGAAAATATGATTCTACTTCAGACATTTTTGCTATGTTCCTAGTTTTCTAATCATTATAACCCTTGCTTATTTAAGAAGTGAATGTAACTGTAAACTAAATCAGGCTGAAATTAGCTGTTTGTCCAAATACACCTCCTTATAATTACTTTTACATATTATACATACATTAACATAGAATGCCACTGCATTTCAGTCTGATTCCCAGGCAAAGGGTATTAAAAGACAGAGTTTGAAAGAACTCCGTGATAGCTGGTGTCATTCTGTATACCAATGCTAAAAAAAGAAACCTTTAAAAAATTGTTAATATGCTAATTACAAACCACAATAATCTGCACTGAAATAATGCCTGAACAGAAGTGTTAAGACACATTAGCTGAGCTATAGCAGAACTACTTTAGTCTAAAGAAATACAGAGAAATAAAACAAAATCAAATGATGAAACTTTCTGTAAGGATCACCTTTATTACAAGTAGGTACCCCAAACATCCTTTTATGCAACTGTACAAAGTCCATCTCCAACTACTGCTGTAAAACAGTACATATCAATGAATATGTACATCTTTAAACATGATTAGTTTCAAATTAAATGGTAAAACTGAATAGTAGTAACACCACCAAGCCTGTAATAAATGCAAACAACTGGAGCTGTGGAGCAATTTTATACAGTTCTTTCCAGAAGTATTCTGTCTTTTAATTTAAACTGTTATTCAGAGTTAAATCCCTATTGAAACCAATGTTAGCAGCATCAATTTCTTGAGCTGTCTACTTTTTTGTTGTTAGAAGTGATAGGATTTGTATCTTGAATATCTCTTTTTATAAATTTTAAGTAAGAGTCTACTCATATTTACATAGTATAAATGAAAATACCTCAACATTTTTTACATTGCACATTTCAAAAACATATACTCAAGTGTCCACACAGTCCCTCAGCACATTAACAAAGCCTAGACAAGTAACATAATGTTCACCATGCTGTGATACTGGGTATTCTTATCCATAAAGAAAGTAGATTCTACCCAGTTTCAGGACAGGACGGCAAACCTTTCTAGCTCTGACTCACATAAAATCTCCTAGAGCAAAGAGCCATGTCGCTCAAAGAACCACAGAAAAAGGACTCTCTGCTGCCCATGGGATGTGCCTGAGGTAAATCAAAACAGGTTATAGCCTGGAAGGAGAATTGTCATGCTCTGAGGAAGGGTGGATGCCTTGTGTTAGTGAAGCCTCAGAGAGCTAAGACTTATGCATTTGATTTCTATTTTTATTAAAGTCTGCATAAAAATGCATCTTAAAAGACTAAGTATATCCAACAATGGAAATAATTCAGAATGCAAGCACACAATAGTAATTTTAAAAGTCACAAACTTACCTTCCATGGGCTTACAAACTGTGTACGTGCATATCGAGTTAACATGTGGATTATAACAACTTGACCCCACTCTTCCACATCAACCAACAAGTTACAGAGCTTTCGGTAGTTCTTGTGAATCAGATCTATTCTATCTGGACACACTTCCTCAAACGCCATCACAACGCTCCCAGCTACCAGCTAGAAAACAAAATATAAACCAGAAGGTCAGTGTTCCTTCTACAGTTCATCCAGAAGTGAGAATCAGAATTAATACTAGCAATTCTCAGCAATTTCAAATTGTTTCTATTCAGTGAAAAGAAACAACAACAACAAAAAATCCTAAGCCCACAGAAATGGTATCTTATTTAAAATAGAATTGGGATAAGTTTATTGGAACGGAGAAAACATTTGCTGTTTCTATTACACACATAAATCTTAGCTCCCAGCCCTGAAGACACAGTGCGATGTAAGCATAAATTTTTTTCTTACAGTTATAGTTTCCAAATAAATTATTAGAGGACTTGCAATTAACTCAGAAATAACAGGAAACAACAAGAAGTATAATACAGCAATATGCCTGACAAGGTCTATTGGGATTCTCTTATCAACACTAGCGTGACCAAACTGAAGAGGAGCTGGGGTAAGTTTCCCAGCACTACTGGGATCCAAACTTCTCTCTTGATATGGCCAAACTAACTGTCATATGAAATTTTATATTTAGAGTTTCATGAATACACTTTGCAAAAAAAAGGCATAAAAATCAGCAATACAATACAGATATATATTAATACTTTTCCTCAAAGAACACAAGCAGAATTTCTGCATGTTGTTCAGCACTTCCCTACCAGTTCCAAAGTTACAGGAATGGATCATTTATGCCCTGCTATGTCCTCACACAATTTTTTGCCTCCATAAGAAATAAATCTTTATATATATACAAAGATCCTCATACTGACTAAGATTATAAAAACAGCTTTATTTTCATGAGAAAATTAAATAGATTATCAACATTCTAACACCTCAAGGCTTATTGAAACCTTCTGATAGGGTATTTTCTTTTAAAAATAAAGAAAGGAAACATATTGGGATTCCTGTTAAAATTGTGGCAGCAGGTTAGTTTAACTGTGGGAAAACATCAAAAGCTGACCATGCATTATAAGGACATATCATTGTGTGCCTGGAATTACTGTTCTTTCTCTTCTAATTGCTTTAATTAAGATTTGTTTTGTGTCAGAGTACATGTTAAGTCAAATAACTAAAATGATGAGACTTTATATGAAGCAGCTGATATGTATGCATTTAGCATGCATGCAGTATAGCCTTCTGGCAGCAAATTAATGTCATATTCTATCTGAGCACTGGGGATCTGCATTTCAACCTCTAAAATTTCCCCAATGACTTAAAGTAAGCAATTAAATAGAAGTGCGGTTTATTGAAATGGTACTTTTTGAGAAATATTAAATACAATGATATTCATATGTTACATTTTTCTCCCTGTATTTGGCTGACATTTGCTTTATTAGTATGCGCCCAACATTACAATTGAAAGAAAACAGCTCAGAATATAGTCTTGCTATTATGCTAAACAAGTTTCAGGCTCTGTGGGGATTTTATGAATTACCAATAAGAATAAACGTGAAGTTGCATTTATTGTCTCCAGCCCCGTCCACATACTGGTACCTGCTGGTCCCAACAAGTATGCAACTCATTCCAGGGAGCAAAATTTGATTATTTGATAGAGCTAAATAAAACACACTTTACATCTAAAATAATTTGCTTTTTTTTGCTGTATCACAAAAACAATAGCTTTTTTTTTTATGTTGTTGTACTAAACTTTCTTCTTAATAACATGCTGCAGTAAGCTATTCTGTAATTAAAAACTGCAGCAAGTTGATGCTTAGGTGTGGGTTCAAATCTCAGCAGAAGACAGTGGTTAACTCCAGGCAAACCACTGTCAGTTCTGAGTAGGTATTCAATTAGGCCAGATAAGCTAAGGATGGAAGAGAGGAAGGTTGGGAAGAGTTATATGTTAGACCTCGCCTGCAGCAAAGCAGTGTTATCAGGATGCAAAACTCTGAACTATAGTTAAGGCCAGCCTGCAGAGGACAGTGTGACAGACCTGAAGTTTTAGAAGAAAGGGATGACACTGTCAGACCACAGAGACTTTTTTTTAGGTCACTGTCCCATAGACTTGTTAATGGGTATTCTACTACTCCACACTACAAGACAGCATAGGGTTTCTTGAGAGGTTTGACATAGAAGGGCAGAAGAGGAAGGAGGGAAGGAGGGGGGGGAGAGAGAGAGACTGACACACAGATCGATTTATGACTGTAAGAATAGTCGCAGCCTAATATTTAAAAATACCCTTTTAGGTTCATAGGTGAAGGACAGCACAGATGCTGGTGTCCAACTGTAGTTCTGGAGTGGAAACCCTTGCCTTTTACTGCTACTAGTGCTGCACACACATTTTGCTATATTTCTCTTTCATTTGGATATGATATAGTTTGAAAGCTGACATAAAATAATACATGTAACACTAGTTTAGATGTTTTAAAACTGAGCACATATCCTATGAAAGGCGCTGGCTTCTTAAATGTTCAGTTACTGTGAGTAAAACACACCAATCTGATACAAAAAATAGTCATACTGAAATACAGGAATTCTAAATAGTTACTTATTTCAATTCACATCAGTCACCTACTCAAGTTTACAAGAAGAATGTTGTCACTTGTAAACGCTTAAAAGATATTAATAAAAATTTGAACATGCACTATGAAATGCAAGAGGCGCACTGGATGAACAACATTTTATTCCTGTGGCAAGTCCCTAGATTTACAAGTTAACACAGGAATTGCCATACATGACACTATTTAAGATCATGCCCCTCTCCCCATTATTGCATTTTCCAAAATTAGGCTTTTCATTTGAAAGGGGGGAAAAAAGTGAGAATGTAAGACAGATTGAAAATGCACTGCTAACAAACGGATTTATCTGAGAAAATTTCCTAATGCTTTCTTAATAAGAGATTATTTTCTAGTTGACAGTTTCCCCTATAGTATGATCCTACTATACATCTGAACTTCAGAGGAACAGCTAATAATCTTTGTTTATTAAATGTTCAGCATTCCATAAAAATATTTAGAATTAAAACAAAATGATCCAACCAGAATATAAAACTAGAAAATATCAGTTTCCAAAAAACAGTCAGTTAATTTCCATCTCACTGTGTCAATAGTAGCTTTTTGTATAAGGAGAAAATATAAATCACTCCAACAAAACTAGCAATGAGCTCATCAAATTCAAATGCTGCTTTCCATTTATGTATTTTTTATATTAAAGCAATAAACATGGTTCATTTGTCTTCCACGGGTTGCCACGTTTTTCTGTGCTGTTGCTATGAACTTCAGCCATTAGCTGTGCTCCAAGGTAAACTACATGAACCATCAACAAAAGTGACACCCAATCTATGGAGTTCATATTTTCTCCAGATTATCTATGCTAGTTGACAAGCTGGTAATGAAAAAAATCACACTAAGCAAATGGTTCCTCTAATAACAATAAATTTTCTATAAAATTATGAAGGGTACAAAACGTTTCCTTGCATCTATTTTGTCATGAATTCTAATTAACGCTGCGAAAACCTGAGAGTGCTGGGTCATCACAAGAAGTACGTCGAGGTTTGATTGATAATACAGTACAAGTTGGCCTATGCTGCCAAGATTCCTCTCTCTTTAATTAATGGCCACCCCACCTGCCCTAATCATATAGCCCAAATGATATTCCCCTTCTTATTTCAATTTTCTGGAGGCAAGGAAACTGGAAAAGATCAGTCATTTATCTTCTAATAGCTGGATAATAGATCTATCACAATAAAACATCTGCATAAACTCCATAATTTTTTTCCACAAAAGTGAAGCTTTCACCAACATTAAATGACTAAGTTAAGAAAACATTGTCTTATCCACACATGTGAGTTCTACACTAAAATATTAACTTATTAACAGAAGCCTAATGTTGAAAGGTAGAGAGCCCAGCTTTCTTTCCCCATTATCCCCAAATACACTGCTTTAGTTTAAAAGATCAAGATCTTCATTGCAAAGCCATCACCAATTCCCAGGATCATTTTTTTAATCTAAAGGGTCTCACTTCGCAAGAATCTGCGCTTCGTCTAGTAACCATGCAGTCTGCAAAAGAAATCTCAATACTCACACGTTTGTATAAGGTCTTTTCACCCCCAAAATAGAATTCATACTAAGTTGCATCTGTAGACTTAGGAGTAAATTATCACACCAGAACAGCATAATAAATTTGTTTAAATATTAGAAGTAGTTTAAATGTGATTAAAATACTCTTGTTAAAGAAAAAAAAATGTTATTTAAGCAGAGGCTAAAGGAAAATTTAGCCTTTAGAAAAGAGCATAAATCTTAATTAGCAATAAACAGATTCCATGCAATAAGCTAATTTACTGTGAGTCTTCCCCCAAAACTTGCCTCTATCCCCTCCCATATTACTTCACAACAGAAGTTTCTGGGGACACAACATCAGGAGTACATACTTGGGAATCAATGAGCACCTGCAAGTCTGGCCAACATGTTTTGAAATTTCTCACTAACATTGTTCTGTCTTAGAAGAGTTCAAAAGCAGTGCTGCACTCTGTATATTACCTGGTCCCAGAACAGGAGCTATAATAGCAACAGCTAAGACATAGCACAAAATATGTGGCCACATACTAACCCAGTTCTCTGGATGGGGCTGAAAAATATTCATTTTATCATGCAGCACGTGCATTTATATTTCCACACAAACATCATAAAACTTCCAAACCATTATAAACAGAGGTATCTGCCCAAACAAAATAAAATCAGATCAAAGTTAAATATGGAAACCTGCGATAAATTTGGACATTTTTAATATGCCCAGCATCCATACAACTACATCCCCGCTACAGGTCTACATTCTGCCTTTTTTTTTTTTTAGATGCAGCTTTACATACACTTTGGGACACTTTAGTTTGGACTGAGGGATGCAAGTCACAAGTTCTTTTTGCTTTACAGGTTTGGACAACAGACATGATTCCTCTTCATTATCAACATGGATTTTTTTTTTTTTAAACTGTTGTAACTCAAGTATCATTAATGAACTTGATTTTTATTGTTTACACAGAGTTATGAAATACACAGGCTACAAACACGATGCAGTTCTACAGTCCTTCACAGTACACCAAAAGCAACTTAAGCAACAAAACCTGCCTTAAACCTTATGCCCCAAAAGCTAGACCATCAGGCTTGTTAAGTAAATGGAAAAAAAAAAAAAAAAAAAAAAAGTGAAGTGATACAGAATCAACCAAAAAGAAAAAGGGAACTAGTTTCCTCTGAAATACCCAATTATACCTTCACACATGACTACGTGACTAGCTATATTACTTTCTGAGAAAATCGTTTTAGCATAATATGCACACATGCTCTTATCTTCTTTTCTACATAAAATCATGTCAGCTGCTCAATTATCTAGAATTACTAGAAAAATAAAAGGAGCAGGTGTTCATGCTTTTGTACCTGCTTATCAAAGTCTGAGGTACTTTTTCCTGTAAAGCAAGGGTAAAAACATAACTAGGAGTTTAAGTCTCTATAATAACAATACTTGTAAACATGTTATCTGTTTAAAAATTAAATACACTGGCACAAAATCACAGCTTTGTTGATACACTCTAATTCCCAGTTAGTTACCCTTGAGGGTATCTTAACGATGGTTTGCACTTGATGATTTTGCATCTTAGATTAACTGAGAGCTCAGCTTTTAATTGAATCTTCATGTTAAGTCACTTAAAGAGTAGAGATATCTTTCATTTATCTCACCAGAAATTTTAATGAAGTGCTGGGTTAAGGTTAAATCTCAGCTTATTTTAAGTTTTGCTTACCTCAGCTTATATTAAAATTTACTACTGATTGAGACCTAAAAAATGAACACATTTTATGCAGTCTGATAAAATGGCTTAATTTTACTGTAGTAGAATTCCCATACAGACAGTTTTTTGCTATTTCAAATGTAAAATGACTCTGACTAATTTAAATACCTTGTGCCTTTTCTGTGCAACATAAACTGCATTAATAATCCACAATAGCATGTTCTCTCTAAGAAAAAATTCTGGTTTACATAAATTTAGAGGCATCTATGTTTAGTAGCTATTCTATCTCTTTAATGTAGAGATTATGTCAGAAAATTTCAAAAACCCCACTTGAGGTCAAATGGTTATAGAATATAAACGAATTATGAGTAAAAATTTACTTTTTATTAAAGCGAAGTCTCAAACATCACTTGAACAACATTCAACTGTTATGCACATCGTTAATGTTAATAATTACACTCTCCCTCCAAACATGTCAAAACCAAATGGAATAAGAACAAAAAAACAAACAAACAAAAATCACATGGTGGATTTTCCCGCATCCAGTTATTATATACAATGCATTATGGCTTGTCCAAGGATTATGAGCCCTTAAGTACACAGAAATGCCACAAGTAACCTGACATTTCCATCAAGGGTAAAAACGGTGGAGAACCACTGATGTCCAACAACTCCCAAAGTCACTAAGATTCTCCCACTCTGGTAAAGACACTATTTAATGAAAACACCATCACTTTCTCAACAAACTGATCTGCTGACATTAGATTAAAAGTACCAGGAGATGACAGCTAATGTTGACCTAAAGAAACAGCTTCTGTGCATTTAAATTGAAGGAATCCAAAGATTAGTGTCAAGTAAACACTTCCGGTCTGAGTTCCATGTTGTCACCCTACAAATTTTAAATGACTGTCAAACAGGCAACAGAAGCTGAAAAAACCTGAGAAATACCATTAATCAAACACATGTGCTTCATAAGGCTATGACAAAACGCTGTTGTTCTACAGCTCGGACCCATTTCTAGAATTCCTGTGGCAACAAACCCAACTTAACTTTCTTCACAAAGACTGCAAAAATATTTTCTAAAAGCTTTTGTCTTTATGCATGTAGAAGGAGTCTTTTCTTTTACGCTGTGTATGAAATTCAGCTTCCCTTAGATAATACAAAAAGGTCATTCAAATTAACACAAATTTCCCAAGAGGGGCTTAAATAAGACTTAAAAAGTAGACAACCTAAGGCTATATAGGCTACATACGTACACACCTGTACGTAAGGACCACCAGCCATAAGCAGCTGCATCTCTTCCAATTTTAAAAGCTAAAAGTAGCTACAAGTGGCACACTGTTTCCTCCACTGTAAGCAAATTGCTGTGTTCTCCAATTAGAGGCAAAGAATAAACTTATTCAGATTGGAGTTACCAGCTAATAAAACAGTTGTGTGCTACACACCTTTTGTTAGTAAATGTGGAGGCTTTCTGGGAACATTCAGTGAAACATGACAAAAGGTAACTACCTAAGGTGAATATTTTCTGTGTTAGACTGGTCTTGCCAAAGCTATCAAGGATTAGAGACCGATCCACTTTAGATCACAACAAGCTGTGGAGTCTGGGATGAAAGAGCACATATTAATAGTTGGTTTTGATTCAGAGATTCCTGAAGAGAGATTTACAGGGTTCCTTTCTGGAATAATAATTCTTCATATCACTTCCTGAAAAGGTAAAAACTTCTCAAGCTGAGATGTCTCAGCCCAGGCTGGAATCAGGTCTTGCTAGGGAACAGACTGAGAGGAATCAGAGGGAGGAAAAAGTTGCACCAGTTAACCATATTATGTCTCCAAAGAGGTCCAGAATACCCAATTCTAGACCATCTTTCTTAGCTTCTTGAATGTGCTGACAGAATAGCGTAACTTTGACTATTGCTTCAGCTGGTGTCTTCATAAACACAGTGTCTATTATTCAGTGTCACAGAGGCACCAGAACTGTTGCACATACTAAGCAATGAGCATTAATCCCCTTATCATAGAATCATTAAGGTTGGAAGAGACCTCCAAGATCGAGTCCAACTGTCAACCCAACACCACCACGCCCACTAAACCATGTCCCTAAGCGCCTCATCTACCCGTCTTTTAAATACTTCCAGGGATAAGTAACTCCAAGTTCCAGGATCAGCATGCTGGGGAAAAAGAAGATCCAAACCTACTCTATACTTTTTTCCTCTAACATTTTGTTAAAGTTAATGTGTAAATGACTAGTTGTTGGATAAGTTGCCATTTACCATAAGCAATAAGGACTAGGAAACAAGAGTGGAAACTCAGGGATTTTATTTTCCTGCCATCAGCAAAAAAAAGAAACAAACATGGCTCTCAGGCCTTTATGCCCCCAGAGGTATAAAGAATCTAATCTCACATTCACAGATTGCATGCACACCAAGAGTATGAACCACGAAAAGAAAATACACAAAGAACCACAGGGGGGGCAACTCCACAGAAGCACAAAGGCCTCTGACAAATGAGTACAGGTCAAGCATAGAGATGCAGTCAGGAGAACTAACTGATTTACTGTCTGCTGAGCCATTAAGCTCTCACGCTCTCCTTCAGTAATCCTTCAGTGGAAGTTGCAAGATGTCTTTTAGAGAACAGCACCATTTATGTCCTGAACACCTGGACTGTGCTAGAACAAACAGACAATATATTCCTGTGTATTACAAAAACACCTGGCAAATAGGAGATGAAGCAACACACTGTCTGGTACCTAGTAATACTTTCACTTACTCAAAAAGGACTACATTCACTAAATTAGTAATCTGAACAAGAACAACATGAGAATGTTTTAATTTACAACTCTGTTTCCTATTTGAAGTCTATCTTCGACTCCTTGCTCAATTACCTTTCTGGCTTAGACTTGGGAAACTTATTTGTAGGGTACAGGAAGAAAAATATAGTGTGAGACCATTGTGAGACATCCAGGAGTTCATACAGAAAACCTGTACCTATACAGGGCAGGCAAAATACAACAACAGGAGTGTTAAATTTACAGAAATTGTCCTACAACATCTGTTTTACTTACCAGATTGGAAGTGGGGATATTTGCAAGAACAAACAAGTGCACAGCAAGTATCATTGTTTAACAGTTGTACACACTACAAGGCAGACTGATGTCAACAGGCATACTGTGCATCATACAGAAGTAATTTATTCTTACAGTATCACAAACAAATTGAAATGACCTCGCTAATTTCCCAATGAAAAACTGTTTAGACATAGACACTTGTACACTGATTTGTATCATTATATAACTTTCATTTTCAAAATTAAGTTTAAAGAAGCATACATAAAAAATGTGCTAACAAAAACAGATTAAGAATACCATGATGCAAGTAAAATTACCAGTCTTAAAGGAGATGGTCACTATTACAGTCATAGTATAATCCATAAATACACAATGATACTTCTACCTAAAATATATAAAAACCAAATAAAACCACATCATCAAGAGTTAGGAAATGTATTATGTACTGCTGAACGACAGCCTCAGAGTAAACTCTTTAAAAATATATTAATATGTAATAGCATACTGTTTCTTACCGTACTTCTATCCTTCAAAAGCTTTTCTATCACTTCAATTAACATTTCCTTTTGCTCTGGATCAAGACTAGAAGGAAAAATAAAAATTCTTTTTACTCATTTGGTCAGACATACCCGAAATTTAAACAGGATACGTTTGTTGACCTTTAGACACAAACTGGGAACCAAGAGCATTGAAGAAACCACTCCCAGAATGATCAAGTATTCCAAAGAACTGATTGTAAAAGAACTTGACTGAAAATGAAGTTAATAATGGAATATAGAACTGAAAGAGTATAAAATTAAATTATAAAGATTACCTTCATGTTATACCACTTACATGTGTTCTATAAGAATCTTAATACTTAAACTCACAAGAATTTCAGGATTTAAGAAACGTTAATACAGGCAAACCCATTAGGGAGAACTTGACCGAGCTTCAGATGTTAAGTCACAAGGACCTCACTGCTTTTGCAGAAGGGAATTTCAGCATGAATTAATTCAGCAGTGAATGAACATCAGGACAAAGCAGAATCATACCTTTATTATCTAATTATCAATATAACACTTCAAGTAAGATACTTTGTTAACCACTAATTTTAGTCAGAAGTATTGGAACTCAAAAATTTGGACATTGTATTCAAGTGTACCTATACAAAGTTGGTGTGCAAGCTGATAAAAAATAGACTGCTTTAAGTCCTATATAAATAGGAAAAACAGAGGAAAAACGAAAGTTGCAAACAACATTCTTTATACCATCCTTTTCATATTCAAAGAACAGAGAAAAAATTGCCAGAAACATCCACTATTGCCAAACTTGCTTCTTAGGTAGGTAAGGACCAACTTTTCATTCCAGCTGCTTCTTCATCATAGATCTATAGAGCATGGAAGAATTCAAAGCCAAGGCAGGAGAAAATACAAGGAGAAAGTAGGTATAAAGAGCCATACAGATGTGTAGTTCTATGCCTTTGAAAAGTAAGTTCAATGTGGATACAATTACAGATAAGTAAGGAAGTATTTGGTCGTTACTGTACACTTCAGTTTTAATGCTGAGTGATGAACTGCCCTAATGCACAGTGTATCCTTTCCAGCTACGGATTCACAAAGTGAGTATCTAGCTGCATGCTACTTCACTAAGGCTCTAATACCTAGCAATACTAGAACATGCTAAATGGATGACAAAACTTTGTTAGAAGCCACCATCAGCATAAGCAATGCAACAGCACATTGTTCCATAAGTACTTTTACAATCACCTTTTGTTCCAACTTCTATTTTTGTCAAAAAAGGTTTACTGGATCTTCTGCCAAGGACCGAAATCTTCAGAGGAAAAGCCAAAAAAAGTCTTTCTAATAGGCCTTATTTCAAATTTTCAAAATTTGGTATAAAATTTAAAGAGCGAAGGGAGCACTTACTACTAAGAAACTTTGAAAAATACCAATTTTGTTATGTGATCAAGAAAATCTTCAGTAAGGGCTCTGGTAACTGAATTCACATTCCTCCCCCTCCTCTTTCCTGATGTTTTAGAGAAGGAAGGTGGCATTCTTGAAGACAAAATAAAAGAACAGGCTAAAGAGCTCAGAATGATCTGCTCTCATTATGGTATCTACTAGTAATAGTATGGAATATATTAATACTAGTGAAAAGTCAGTTTCCAAATCTCGCTGCAAGTAGATGCAAGTACACCGTAGAGTTTTCTATTGATAGACAGAAGATACTAATAGCTTTGAAATGCACTCTAAGTGAAATAAGCAGGAGGTCTGACATTTTCAATGACAAAATTACTCCCATGTACCTGGCAATGTTGACTGCATTGGGTACAAATGTTGCTGTTCACACTATGCCTGAAATCTTTTGTTTGATACGTAAGCTTCCTGCTGTTAGGATTGATTGAACCACTAATGAACAAGCTCTTCTAGATCAGACATCCATCCAAACACCATGACACTAAACGCAAGGAAGACTGGAGTATCGAACCTGCATCCAGAAGTCTGACTGGAGCACTAACTGAACTACAGGACTATCAGACAGGTAGAGAAATCATAGAAACCAAAAAGTAAATGCAGCATACAGGCACTATTAGAAAAAAAAGGTTACTACTTCTTACTCAAATGCTCACAGAAGATGGAGTAATTAGATGTAGGAGAGTATGTAAACTGTTGACTGATCTTCACATCAAAAATCCATCCCCTCCAGAATTCTGATTTTGACCAACTTCAGAGTGAGTCTTCTGAAATTACTTGCTCATTACAAATAGGCCAAAAGACAGCCGTGCCACCAGTATATGATCTGTATCACTGAATTGTGGAGCTACCAGTCATGACCCTTATTGAAACATCCGCTGAGATTGCCTGTTAAAGACTCTTATTTGCAGGCAAGCCAACTGGGCCTGCCTCTGGACAGGTTAATTTGATAGCCTCTTCACCAGTTCCCAGTACTGCTGCTTCTTCAAGTGATCCAGAAAACTACGCTCTCTCCCTTGGTCCTGTGGTAAACCAGTGCTATCAGATATAGCATTTGTACAAGTAAATTTGGAAAATGTGACAACAGAAGTTCACATGCTTTCTATAAGCAGTTCCCAAATCCTACTACCAAGGAAACAACTGTTAGTTACAACTCCACTGACAAGTAACCATGAAGCTTATTCTAGTCCAGGTAAGGTGGAATTTGCAGCTACAGCAGTTTGAAAACTTGCATTATGATGCCCAGGATGTTTGCATGAAGTGAAAACTTATGAAGGATGTACAGGCCCTCTAAACCATTAAGGAAACCTTTATAGAACATTAGTTTCCTGAGTTTTCCTTTGCTATGTGAGCTAGACATCCATTTTACTACCAGTCAGGAATTCATGGAAACTAGAAGGGAGTGAGGCCAGTTTCTCCAGATAGTGCCGCTGTATTTTTTACCATGTGCTGTATTTTTTACCATAAAAAATACCTTTTTATGGTATTTGCAAGGATGATTTCAAAATCTTGCTACTGACATCATAAAAGTATAGGATACTATAAGAACCAGAGATAAGAAAAAAAATAAAAGCTATATTTGAAGATGCAATCATATCTGGAGATTGGATGAAAGATGTTACTGAAAGTGTGGTTAAACATTGGATCAGGCTGCCCAGGAAGTGGTTGAGTCACCATCCCTGGAAGTATTTAAAAGACATGTAGATGAGGCACTTAGGGACATGGTTTAGTGGGCATGGTGGTGTTGGGTTGACGGTTGGACTCGATGATCTTGGAGGTCTCTTCCAACCTTAATGATTCTATGATTCTATGGATAAAAAGTTTTTTAGTAATCAAGTTAGATTTCAGCATCTTCCAGTTCTGCACCAATCACCAATAAGCTCTTTAATCTGGACTAGTAAAATAAACTTTGCCTGTCATGAAGAGAAGAAATGGAAGCACCAATTTAAGTTAAATTTACATGGAATAGCCTGCTGTCCATATACTGCTGTGCCTTGCTGGCAGTAACAAACCATTACTGCCAACCTCCTCCAAACAGTTTTGATACTATCAGGAAATCAGAGGACACTCTGTGTATGGAGAATAATTCAGGCCAAAAAGTCTTGTGTGCTGGAACCAGATGCTAACAAAAAATAAACCTCTCAAATAGCAGGAAGGGACTTAAAATCCATTCCCTCTTATTAGGTTATATGATAAAATGCTTGTTTGCACACAGAGGAGTACAGAGGTGGGGGAAACTCCAATAACATCCTGACCCAGCTACTCCCAGGGCCATCACATGAGAGCACTTAGCTCATAATTTAAAAAAAAAAAAAAAATCACCAGAAGGAAGGAGCCCCTGCCCAGGTTCTTCGTAGGGCTGCCACAGAAAAGCCATCAGCCTTATGGTCCTGAAATAAACCTATCATGACTTAGAGAGGCTCTCCAGAGCACCTTTCAGACTTAGGGGTGTTACTAGCTACAGGGCTATGAGACTTACTATGCAATGCCAGAAAGAGCATTTTAGGATTGTACAAGACTTACTATGGGATATTTACGGGAGAAATGAAAGGCAGGGAAAGGGAGGGATCTAGATGATTTCTGGAGGAACAAGCATAGGAAAATAGAGGGATAGGTGCATAAAAGGAGTCAGTTGTATGTAAACGCTTTGCTGCTCAGCACACTTGTCTGGCCATGCTCTGCACCTGATGACCACAGTCTGTTCTGTCTTCTCATTAAACTATTTCTAACTATTCTCCTGGGTGAGGCAATCTCTATTCTGTGTGTATGTGTGATACGGAGGTCTAAGCTCCAGCAACTGGCATCAGGCCATGGGTTATAGGGACCCCAGTAACTGCAGTACCAGCAACCAGAGCAAGTATGTATTGTCAGTGTGTGATTGCTAGAGAATATCAAGCCAGACTAGGTGGCTTAGGAAGCCTGGTATCAAAGTGGAGCCATAGGTCTGGGCTGGACATATATGTGTGTCTCTGAGTGAGACAACTGGAGATTCTGGCTACCAGAAGGACCAGGGCATCCAGGCCAACTACTGGAGAAGACTCTAAGGTCTGGAGGTTGACTGAGATACCCATTTGTGTGTCTCAGTCTCTCTGTTTCTCTCCACGCAATGGGAGACAACTGGAGACAAGGGGATATAAGGGCCAGTTACTGCGTAGTCTGAGTGTCTCAATCCAGCTACTCTGGGATTCACAGTGTTTGAGTGAAAAGGTGGAGGCATGTGTGTGTCTGACTGAGGGGGTCTGTAACAGCAAGTGCAGTGGGGTTGCAAGCATTGTGCGCTTGTATGTGCCAGTGCCAGCGACTGGGGAGACTGGGGATCCAAAGGCAGTTACTGGAAAGACTGAGCATCTAGGATCATTACTGGGGGATCCATATTGTACATCTATAGGTCCACTAACAGGCCTGCATCCTGATCAGCCAGAATGTGCAACAGGATAAGGCTGTTGGTGCTGCTTTTGCCTGCCTGAGTGCTGTTTTCTGTCTGTGCTGATCTGTATAGCTGGCTGCATGCATGTGTGCTGTATATGCGTGTGTAGGTGCCCATTAGGAATACATGCTCAGTCTCACTACTGGTTGGTCTGAGGGGGCATGGAACTGCAGCAGCCTCAGGCTACCTGAATCGGAACCCCTAACACCCTCCTCTTTTTGGCATTGGCGAAATAAAAGGGAAATAAGTAGTAGAATAAATGCCTGCCTTTGTTTTGGAAGGGTACAGGTTCTGTTGCGTCCACCTGTGTAAACCAGTACCCATCTCTTCATAAGAACTCTTCTACAACAAGAATTTCTGAAGAGGGAAGAGGAAGATTTGGATTTGCATAGATAAAATTTCTACAAGTTAGTATTCATTCGTCACCTGTACTGCAAACTACAGCAAATGCCTTCGGGATGAAAGATACAGATGCCAAACACAAATCTTCAATTCTGAGAATACCCATCAAAATAGTTGCTACACAGATGACAATAACCAGTATATTAAAAACAAAAGATAGTGTATCAGTTTCTTTTTGTACCTCTTCATAGTTATCCTGTTATTCTAGGCAAGTAAGAGACTTGTCTGAATTCCAACCACATCAGCTGAGTGACGGACTGTCTACACACACTTCATACTTTTTAAGAAATGGATCTGATATATACCTGAGACACACAAACCCCCCAGTAGCCTTAATAAACAAAGCCCACAACTATCTTAAAATTGCTTTTCAGTATTTGTCAGAATCACCTACCTGTACAGTTTTTGGATTGCATGGGCTGCATTCTTCCTCACATAAGGAGATAAATCAGAAGAGGCTTCCTTAATAGCAAGCATCATAATAGGAACAATAATTGGGACACGGATACTGGATAAAACTCTTAAAGCACTTGCGCGGATTAACTGATTAGGATCCTAAAGAATGAGAGAGAAGGGGAGAAATAAAATAAGATAGTGCAGAAATGCATCATTAAATTCTCTGCAGTGTTTACACTAATTAGTGACCGCACATTAAAACCTGTAAATCTATCTATCAGTCAGGCTTGCAAGCTAAGGCCACACTAATAAGAAAATGTGCCAAACTTCACAGAAGAAACTTTCAACAACCAAAGTAAAAGAAAGTAAGAAAGAAAACATTGAAACATTATGAAAATCTGGAAATCTGGCAAAGGAAAACATTAATATAATTCACTTTCCCAAGCAAAATATGGGAATGATGGATAAAAAAGACTAATATTTTATTGCATGAACTGAAACATTTTCTGCAATCCAAGTGGAATTCAGGTATTCTGAAAAACACACCTAGCTCAGTTTTATTACTTAAATGTAAGAACTGTCAAATGAAAGTGTGGTTCTCAGTTGCAACACTCCCACTCAAGTTCTTGGCAACACATCCATTTTATGCTTTACTGAAAGATATAAACTGAAGCCAGTAACAAAATGAATTTTCTTACGAACATATCAAAATATTAAGCTAAATGTTTTGAGACTTTCTTCTATTTCCTAACCTCCCTTCTTTCATCCCAGTACTTGCTCCCCTTTTATAACGCTAGGGTTAGCCTAGAGATCCAACAATAGCACAAAATGTCTGTATTTGGAGGAACTGTTAAGCAAACCTCGTCCATTAATCATGGGCTTGGGACACATAGGAAAAATGTTGCTTAATTGAGTACTAAATCCTCTAAAATCTAGCAAACTGAAATTGCAGCAGCATTGATTCAGTGTGCTGTCTGCCAGAAGGGCACTTCCCAAAGAACATTTCTCCCAAGGACTGAAAGTTGGCAACATGGGTTTTCAGACTGGTATCACTTAATGATCAGTTCATCTAAGCCCTCAAAATTCCTACATCTTAGTAGCTTCTAAGTAATAAGTATCTGGATGGTGAAAGCACTTAATTTGACAGCTTTTGGAAAAACAACTTGTTCTTATCAGAGTTTGCAAAGCTCATCTCCAATCACACAAGTTTAGAATACCCTAAAAAGTTCTTTCTAAAGAGGGAGAAAAAATCTCCACACATAAAAGCCGAATTATAATCTTCATTACAGAACCAGAAACAAAGTGTTACAAAAAATGAACAGAGAGAATTAATTACATTTGCCTATCTTCAATGCAGGCTTACTAATTTTACCTTAGTTGCTGCAAATCTCAGCTAGCTTGGAGTCTACCTCCTTGCCTCACCACCACTTCTTTTTGAGCTACTCACAGCCACAACACTTGAGTTATCCCCTCTCCTTTTGTTCCCACTATCCACAGCTTTTAAGAAGTTATGCTGTGAGAAGTGTTCACTGTACACAGATCTCATTAAAAACATAGGATACAAAGTCATTTGAATTTTAGCTTTTCATGGCAGTCACAGATAGTAAAGGTAGTACACATGACATTGAGATAAAAACTGGAAGGAAAGGGGCAGAAAGCTCTCTAGTCAGTTGTGGGATGCTCTGACAGTTGCACACCTGGTGCTCTGATTGCAACACTTTCCAAGATGATGCAAGGTCTGGGTCAGTGACACAACAGAAATTAATTATGAACCTAGAGTAGCCTTACAAGAAGAGTACAAGAAAAAAGAAAAAACCCAACCTTCTCTTATTATAAAAACTGGCCAAATTCAAGGACAGAGACTTAATAAATCTTTTGTTTCTCCACGGTCACAGTCCAAAGGCAATCCCAATCTTTGTTCTCTAATCCCATTCCCCATTGTGATCTGAATTTGAAACGAAACAGTATAAAATGCTATTTCTTCAGTGCTTTTAATGAAAAAGTAGTATGTGAAACACATTGAATATTTTAATTTAAGTACTACTATCTTCCTTATGTTCCAATTCTCCGTTATACACAAGGATCTTTCACACAAACTAAAAGAAACACAGGTGGTTCAGGGTAATAACAAGGTCTTTCTACATACATAAGCTACCTTGGAAAGAGAAAAGGCATTCCAGAAATTAAATGCTGGGCATGTGAATTTGAGAGCACCAATCTGCTGCTTTTCTTTAATGAAGTAATTTTATTTCATGCAAGCTTAGCTGTTTCACAAGGTTTGTGGTAGCACAAAAAACTTTGTCAATGACATAAGTTGAAACTACTTTACCAGCTGCAGATATTTACCTGCTTTAGTTTACCAGACTACACTTACACAGATATTTTTATTTTTGTGATAACAGCTCAGAATTATCTACGAAATGTTTAGTAGTCACTCACTTTTAAAGCACGCTGGAAAGTACTGATGGACAATAATGCTAGATCTTGCTGCTCCTCTGCGTAACGCATCAGATAAACATATACAAGCTTTTTTATCTGAAAAGAAAAACACAATGAACATCATTATCAGAAAGTTTTAGAATTCTATAAAACTAAGTCCTAGATTGATGAAAATATGCAACATTTTCTTCTTTGAAGGAAGGGTTAATATGTCATTGGAGTACTCACATGCTTCTCAAACGTCTTATGATTTACTGTAATTCTTTTACTAGAAACTCCCTGAGGTGCTGCAATATTACCTAATTAATGATACATTCAGATGAAGACTAATAACACAAAGTGCTGCTTTATATTATCAACTAGTAAATAAAGACTTGAATAATCCAAGAAGTTGACATGTGGCAACTGACCACTCCTCATGTTTTTTCCTTTGGAAAACAGGTTAAACTGCAATAGCCAAGGACTTCAACAAGCCCATTTTACTTTACCCTGAAATTCAAGATCAATTACTTTAACACATGTGAAAGACAATATAACTTCCACCTGAAGTATGGTAACTTACACTATTTAAATCTGATTAAAAGAGCACTTCTGATTATATCTTGGACAAAAGCAAAGGGTATTAGATCCACCTTTGCCTGACTACAAGCATTCAAAAGATGTAGCCAACATAAGCATACTACAAAGGATACAATGTTCAAAGATTAAGAAAACCTCAGTATGATTTTGGGGGAGGAGGGTATTCAATTTAGTTCACTTTACCCACTCATGGCCACTGTATGCCCAGGAAGCAGTGAAAACATTTTTTGCATTTGAGTTGTAAACTGACTATTGGGGTTTATAATGGAAAATTCTGAAAGACCCTCAACTACAGCTGTGCTATAATTACTGTTACTATCAGAAGATGTATCTTTGTGCTAATTCTGGCAAAAACCATAATATTAAATCACAGAAGGTTACACCATACTAAATTATTTGTTGTTCAGCTATAGACAAGCAGCAATCAACATTGACCACAAGAGGCCTACGCACTGAAAGACTGCAGGTGTGCAAAGAAAGCCTCCTTTCCTTGAAACCACTCTGTGACTAGAAATGGAAGCACTTAGGGCTTCGTGACTACACTATTCTTCTACTATTTACCTTCATTCAATGTTAAAATACTCCTTTCTATAAAACTAATCATAACAGGGGCACATTAGGCTTGAGGAACACAGGCAGATTTGTTTAATTAGTTTATCAATATAAGCACATCAAACTCCATGAGTTATTGACTAAGACTTATTTTTGTTCTATACCACCAATTGTTTATTAGGTCACTTTTTGTATCCTTATCATCCATGACATGATGCACATAATCAAGTTGAGGTCAGTGTGCACTTACAAAAACAAAAATCACAAGGCACTTCTGTAAACAATAAGATGCCCTTTGCTTCTCTTAAAACAAATGAACGCATTCTACTGCTTCTTCACCTCCATTTCCCTGTATCAGAGCATTCAGCTCTGATTAAAAAAAAAACAAACAGCCATTTCTGGGCAGAAAAGTCACTTGGATACAAAGTCACTCAGATAATGGATGTATTTTATGCTACTGCGTTGTAGCAATTTGTATAAGAATTCTTAAGGACAGGGAAAAATTTGGCAAAACATTTCCAGAAAACAGTATCAGGATTTAATGTACCGAGAATCTGACTTAACCCAGTAATTTCTCATCATTTCAAAAACATCCTAAAAACTGGACCGCGATAAAGGCTTCTGAGACCCCTAAGTCCTAACTAGATGGCTGTCAGTATAGCTGCATTATGACCTAAACTTGTCATCTAACTAACCTTGATAAAGAAAAGAAATTAGTCAGCTGGCTTTACTGAATGCCCTGATCTCTCTTCAGTTTAACAGTCTCTTCCTGCACAAATATGTTAGCACTAAATGGTGGAAAAATAAGTAATGAGGGAACTTTAACTACAGCATAGAGGAAGACGTGTGAATTCACGTAACTGTCTGTTTGTTTTAAAAGACAGGGAAAGGCCCATAAAATACAAACAGTGAAAGGCTTCTGCTAATTCATGTTAGGTAATGTGACAAAACCTTGCCTGCACCCCCACAAAGGAGCACAGAGAGATAAGGGAGGGTGGAGGGGTGTTTGCAAGTAATACCCTGCCCTAGCTTCTCCCAAGCCCGTGACAGGTACCATCAGCCCAGAGGTGCAGATAGACACAGTAGTAGAAGGAAACCCAAATTTAGGACTCGGAGGAAAGGACACCCTGTGAGGCCCCTCCCAGGACCACCTCAGAGGAGCCTCAGCTCCCATGTCCAGGTGTTAAAGAGTCAACACCAGAGCACCTTTCAGACTGAGGGGCTTTTCTGCGTACAGGTATGGGACAGAGATGAAGAGTATTTTAGGATTGCACAAGATTTATCATGGGATATTTTGGGAAGGAACCAAAGTGAAGGAGAAGCGAGGGGAATCTATGTGATCTGGGGAGGAGCAAGTCAGAGAAAATAAAGGGATAAGCAGATAAAAATGACTGGACACGTCTGAACAGTTTGCCAGTTGGTACATCCACTCTTCCATGCCCTGCACCTGATCAGCACAGTCTGTTGTATTTTTATATCAATTCCTTTTTTAACTATTTTCCTTGGTGAGGTACTTGCTATTCAGTGTGAAGGTGCACGTATGTGCCAGCAACTACAGTCAGGCCGCAGGCTGGAGGGCCCCTGTGCACCAGCAACTAGAGATACCAGAGTGAGGGGACTTAAGTGCAACTCCAGCAACTGGAACAGGACCGCAAGTCATAGGGACCCCTATGTCCATGGTGGCCAGCACCTGGAACAAGTGAGGGTAGGGCTGCCAGCACCTAGGCTGGGACCACAGGCCAGAGGGCCCATGAGCATGGGTGCAAGCAACTGAAGAGACTGGAGTATGTGAAACCAAGCACAAGCCCATGCGTCTGTTGTGCCAGTGACTGGAATGGGTGCAGGTGTACCGGTGGATCAAGCAGCACTAGCTGGCAAATAGGTGAAGTGGCCTGGGAAGGAGGTAGGTAAGGGTGTGGGCATCTAAGGGTGAGACCACAGGAGGAGTTGGCTATGGCATAGAGCAGGGGAGTCCCATCCAGCTGCCAGAGAAACCAGATGGTCTGTGGGTCTCTAGGGGCAAGAACCATGTGTGTGTGCATCTCTCTAAGGGCATAACCACAGGGGGTTGTGCTAGCAGAGGACCAGGGGAGTTGGTCCAGTTGTGTGTGCGCACATGTGCACACACCTGTGTCTAAGGGCAAGACCACGAGGAGGTAGCTACTGGGTGACCAGAGGAGCCCTGGTTTACATGTGTTCATATGTGTACAGCAGTTTGTACCAGCAACTGAAATAGGGCTGCAGCCTCAGGGGCTCATATGTCCAGGTGCCAGCAACAGGGGAGACTAGGATCCAAGGGCTAGCCAGCTGTTGGATGGATCCACATTGTACATATGTACATACATGTACATTCCCACTAGCAGCCCTTCAACCTGAACTGCCAAGCTGCTGGTGCTGTTTGTGTTCATGTGAATACTCTGTGTCAATTTACATGGCTGCCTCTGTACACACTTATTTCTTTGTGTGTGTGTGTGTGTGTGTATACACAAAATGTGTGTGCACACCTGCCAGGAATACACTCCCAGCCTCACTACTGGTTGAGCTGGAAGCCTGGAGCTGGGGGAGTCTTGCCTCTCCAGCCCTAACAGTTAAAAGCACTCAAGATGAATAACACTGTTCAAGGCACTCCTCTTTGGTGCAAGGTATCTCTGTTCAAAATTGGACTTAGAGTACTCATAAACACAAGTTAAAGAGGAAGAGAACATTTAACTAGTTTAAGTATGATTCCTTGTTCCATTTCCTTTTATCACCTATTATTAAAAGTACAGTTACAATTTCTAAAGTTATTTTAGTACAATAAGTTCTCAAAGACTCTTTGCACACTTATGCCTCCTTGACTTACCAGAGCTTAGTATTTGGCCTCAGCCAAATATATGCATTCTTTCAAAGAGTGGAAAAAACAAAATTTTGAAGTAGTAGCTAAATAAGAATAACTTCTTTAAAGCTAAAATTAGACTTAAACTTGACTATTACTACCCATCCATGTAAAACAAGGAAGAAAACAGACTTATCCGTGACCTGCTGTATCACAGCACATTAGAGAGACAGGAGTTTGCTGAAGTCATCATTGCAGGAAATATAATCTTCAGTGCCATAAACCAGGGAAAAAGCAACTTTTTGTTCCCATTAATAATAGAGGCTGAAGCACGTATTTCCAGGAGAGGAGGGAAGAATTGGAGGCACACATTCAATTGACTTCTCTTCCTAAAACCCAATGCTTCAAACCACTATTTCCTGCATTTTTCCAAAATTATGATCCTGTGCAGTAGGAAGTAACTCACATCATTGCACACTCACTCTGCCTCCCTCAAACTGATGCCTGTTGGTCACTAGGCAGTCTGGAACTAGAAACTTACAGATGTTATTTTCATCCAAATCTCATTTGTCAAGTCAACCATAACTCTGACACCTCTCCACTGGAGCTGACAGTGTATGCATAGTACTGGTAGTGAGCATCAGAGTAACTTTTTTTTATAAAACCTCTGGTTGCACAACTTTAATGCAGATGCTGCTTTAGGTTTCCTCGAGCCACATAGTAAGCCTATGGATTAAACACATCATAGTTGAATGCATTCTCCATTTTTTAACTTCCTGGAAAATTGATTTTTCACTAGTCCAAGACGGATGTTTTTTCTTTTTCTTGCTTTCTTATGAGAAAAAAAGATACAGAAGCAAGCTACTTTGTGTGTCTAACACCTGATATTGGGGCAAGAACAGACACATACGCTGCTAAAATAAAATGGATGGTAAATAGCCTGAAAGAAAACCTTACATTTCTCCTATTGTTATCATCTATGGAAATCCTGAAAACAATTATTAAACACATCTTCTTTTAATTAAAAGTCACACAATTTAGTGCAAGTTGAATAAAATTAGTCAAGCAACTTCTGCCAAGAAATTAACTCCTACCACAGATGATTCTGACTCAGGTTCTTCATCAGCTGCTTTTATAGGAAGTTTAAATTGTTCTTGTCTACCCCTTCATATACTCCTTTCATAGTTCTTCATACAAAATAAATGAGTAAGGGCATATTCCCAAGATGCATGTATGACTTTGCTTTAAAGTCTCCATGTCTTGCAAAACTAAAAGTAACTCAAAGATTTGAGATTACACTACATATTAGCAAAAAGGTCTTCCCTGCTCAAGATGAGAGCTATCCCTCCCCACCAATAGTCACATGTCTCCAAAAGATTCTGAGATT
Organism: Pygoscelis adeliae; assembly: GCF_000699105.1. Lineage (NCBI taxonomy): Eukaryota > Metazoa > Chordata > Aves > Sphenisciformes > Spheniscidae > Pygoscelis > Pygoscelis adeliae. Next base: position 4,861,160 of record NW_008825104.1, read on the forward strand.
TGAAAGCTTTTCTGTAATCTTCTGGAATCACAGGCATTCACATTAATAAAGCATTAAACAAATTCTCTAAACTAAGTTATCAAAAGAACCAACATTTAAGTATTGTGAAACAAAAAATTATTTTAAACATACTTCATTAGTAACATCACATTTTGTCTAACGATGAATTCATACAAAGACTTGTTTAACTGAGTTAAAAGTGATCTCACTCTACAATCCTAATGCTGAGATACTCCTTTTATAAATACACTACATGATTAGAACAGTGAAAACTTTATCCAACCCCTACCTCTCAGCCTTGATCTGCAATAGAAGTCTTCAAATAGTAGCACAATCCCTACCCAAATTTTGCAAGCAGCACCACACCTCAAGTAAACTACAGTACCTTTTCTCAGAATTACCACCAGGTACTTCCACAAACCTTCTCTACTCAATCAAATTTTTAAATGCAAGTAGTTGTTATTCCTCCCTCCAAATCACCCAGTAGGTTTACTTTATTTACACATTAAACTATTACCATAATGCTGTCACTGAAATTAAACCCTGAGAAATTCTATTAAAAATACACTAGAGGTTTTATGGGTTTTGTTGAAGTCAGATACAATTAGATAAAATTTTCATAAACAGATCTTCCATAACAGTATGCTTAATGAGCTATAGGAATACCTCAATATTTTTACTGGCAACATTCTTCACAACAGCAGGAAACAGCTCAGAAGCATTTTTTCCCTTTGCAATCATCTAAAAAAAACCAAGGAGAGACAAGTGTTAGTAATGTAATAATATAATTTGAGGATTTGGCGGGGGGGTGGTGGTGGTGTTGTTTTTTGGTGGTTTGTTTTGTTTTTTTAAAAAGAGACAGGCATTTATTCCAAATCTGTATTTCAAACCTGATTTCTATGAAGTTGAGGATAAAGTCTGATTTTTTTGCTAACTATTAGACTTTACAGCATACTATCCATTCAGCAAAACCCGTGAGTGCTGCCTGGTTATGAGTTTGGGGGATAGAACCAATGAACTGGACCTTACCATATCAGACTGTAAATCATTTTTAATGCTTCAAAAATTACTTAAAACGAAGATCTTGCTAATCTGAAAAGCTTTACAGAATTACCTTTTGGGAGCTGGTATCAAAAAAAAAAAAAAAACCTAGTAAAAAACAACAACAAAAAACCATCAGAAGTTATAAGTTTAAGTCCTGTTCCTTTTCCCTGGAACAATCTTGGTGTGCAAGAGAACCAAGCAGAAAAATAAAAATAGACATTGCACTTTAAAAACAAAGCAAGGTTGTTTTCCATAGCAAGTTAAACACAAAAGGCCCTTAAAGTGTTTATACAGAACAAAAAAAAGTAAAAGCAAGATCAGTCAACCCACTGTGATTTTTATTTTTAAAAAAGGAAGAAAGTTTTCATATTTGACCCCAGAGAAAGCTGAAACTAGGGCTATTGTTTACTATGTAGTAAACAATAAAATTGTCTCAATAGAGAGCACAAACAACAAAACCCCAGTTTAACTTCAGCCCTTGTATGAACAGCTTAAGGAGGAAGTTATTTATAAGAAACCACGTACATTAGAAGGTATAGAATACTTCAATACACACTATAGCTGCACAACTCTCTTATTTCTTAGATCTAATCCCAGCAGAATGTCTGTCTGCCAGTACTTCATGTCCAAGCTGCAAACCCTGGAATTTAATGAACATGTTATTCAAGTTAGAGTGCTGCTGAATACAAACTCAGAGCATCCCCAGCTATGGTCAAGGGCAGGATCCAGTCAGCCAAACATCAAGCTAATTAGAAAGGACAAGAGCTCACTAAGACAAGCATATATGCAAGGACCCAACACAGGAACATGAGTTTTGCAACTGCAGTTACTGCTGTTCATAACCATCTCACATTCCCACCATTACTCAACATTATACAGCTGATTAAACTTAATATTCCTAACTCACAGGTCTGTTCATGTATTTCATTGATAAAACACATTAAAGGCATAAAGAACTAGGATCTCATGCACAAAAGCAAGAAAACACAAAACCAGGCAATACCTTGACAAACTGTATATTCAGAAAAGGTTAGAAGAAAGACGCTAGAAGAAGAAAGAAGGTAGTTGTAGTTCAAGCTATTACTGAGTGAGACTTTCAAAAGGGTTTAAGAGCAGCTGTCCAGCATGATACTTCAATTTAACCAACTTAACATTTTAAACTATTTCTTGCAGCTGTATTAAAGCACAAGAAGTGACAAACTAAGAAGCAAGCACATTGTATGGGTTTCAAGGGGTTTTAACTAGGAATCTAAATTGAACCACTGCTGTCAGGACCGGGGGCTATTCGTAATAAATGCCAGATTCAGAATGACCAGACTCAAGCAGAACTTAGTAGCAAGATGCACTGCAGAGAAGTATCATAGACTAAAATATTGTCAATCATCTCAACTCGATGCACCAGAAGTCACGTTATTCAAAACAGGGATGATCCTTAGACTTCCCTGTGTCCTGGTTTCGGCAGGGATAGAGTTAATTTCCTTTCTAGTAGCTGGTACAGTGCTGTGTTTTGGATTTAGGGTGAGAACAATGTTGATAACTCACCGATGTTTTAGTTGTTGCTAGGTAGTGTTTACACTAGTCAAGGACTTTTCAGTTTCTCGTGCTCTACCAGCTGAGAAGGCTGGAGGTGCACAAGAAGCTGGGAGGGGACACAGCCAGGACAGCTGACCCAAACTGGCCAACGGGGTATTCCATACCATGGGACGTCATGCTCAGTATATAAAGCTGGGGGAAGAAGAAGGAGGGGGGGGACACGTTTGGAGTGATGGCGTTTGTCTTCCCAAGTAACCGTTACGCGTGATGGAGCCCTGCTTTCCTGGAGATGGCTGAAC
>NW_008825104.1:4865821-4883450 GCF_000699105.1 Pygoscelis adeliae
ATGCTCAGTATATAAAGCTGGGGGAAGAAGAAGGAAGGGGGGGACGTTTGGAGTGATGGCATTTGTCTTCCCAAGTCACCGTTACGCGTGATGGAGCCCTGCTTTCCTGGAGATGGCTGAACACCTGCCTGCCCATGGGAAGTAGTGAATGAATTCCTCGTTTTGCTTTGCTTGCATGTGCGGCTTTTGCTTTCCCTATTAAACTGTCTTTATCTCAACCCACGAGTTTTCTCACTTTTACCCTTCCAATTCTCTCCCCCATCCCACTGCGGGTGAGTGAGCGAGCGGCTGCGTGGTGCTCAGTTGCCAACTGAGGTTAAACCATGACACCCTGATAGGCTGTAACAGTATCACTCTATGCATTACTTGCATTATTTAACTGATCAACCATAATAGCTCCAGAGTACCATGTAAATATGTATTTAGGGTCTTATAAAAGAGTGTATTTTGACTCATTAAGTCATAACGATTAGTGTAAATCCTCCTTAGCCCATGGATCATTAACCTGAAAGAACATAATGGTTCTTTCCAAGACTAAGGTCTATCGTGTCATTTTTGTTGCTGTGCCTAGACATTCTCCAATTGTGTTCTCTTATATACTTGGAGTTCCTGCACAGACAAAAACTTCCATTCTAGAATAAGTGCTATGTAATGTCAGGGTGTACTAAAACTCTTTTCCCCAGGAGAGACACACACAGACAAGGATGAAATTCTCTGTGGGAAATCAGGCATGTGAATGTTTCCTAAATTTATGCTCCGAAATCTTCAGGAGTGAAATTGCATGAAGATTTTTTTCCAGATGAGAAGTTCAGACAGGTTTCAAGACCCGGTAACAAGAGTATCTTGGTTGTTGCAGTATCAGTGTACATTTTAAAAGAAATATCAGCTATTGTGTTTTCATGCATATAGTAGAATAAACTTGGTTCTGTATACACTTCAAATTTATTTCTAAACCAGCAGTGTTGCTCATTATCTTCCAACGATTGCAATTATTTTATGGCATGCATGTAAGGAAGCAACATAAAAAAATAACATACTGACAAAAAAAAGATGTCATTGATCATTAAAGTCACACATAGGTATTTTAGCTGAAGGTAGGCTTAGACACCTTCATGTAAGAGGGAGAATGGAAAGAAAAACCGGACTACTCCTATGCTTGAAATTACGTTAAAAGTCACTCTCTGCAAGACAGATTTGTTTTTTTATTTATAATGAATCTCCTCCTCCCCAGGAGAGAGTTCGCATGCCACCTTAAAGGAGGAAGCAGCAGCAAAAGGAGACATAAGCAGTGTTCTCCTGGTACTCTTCCATCACGCCTATATGGACAAATGAAGGTTCAGCCTCTTGAAGTCTACTAAAAGAGTAAGAAAACTATTGGTATGCACAGCTTTTTTTCCCCTACCTAAAATTAGTGAAAATGAGCATTCCAGTGAGACACGTTAAACAATACTGTGACAACAGAGTTCCTTTTTCCTCTAATAAGGCTAGAGGAAGCCTTTCATCTCTGGAAAACACATATCATCCCTGAGAACTCTCTAAATGCAAGCACACAACTGTTAACACACAAGCATCTTTGTGCCCAGCAAGAACATCATCACCACTGGTACAAGGCCTTATGCTAATCATGCAAGGTCCCAGTCCTGGCCTGTAAAGCTCACTGTTTCAGTTTGTTATGTGAACCAGAGGTTGGTACCAGGTGTCTGTTATGAAACAGTTTAAACACAGGATAAGCAGCAAATACCTTGAAAATATGGAAGAGACTGAAAACAGAGGATCCAGTGATTCAAACAACTTGCTTGCAGTCAAGCAATGGTCAACCTTAAAGCAGAAACAGCCTTCTAGCTTGTAAGAAAAGAAGCAGCAGCTGAGCAAGGAAAAAATATCCAAGAAACAGAAGGTACCTGCTGCCATCTGGGAAAGTAGTGCTTTTCCAGCATTGTTCAGTGCTGAGAACAGGGACAGAAACTAAGGACTGGGAACTTATAAAGGACAAAAATCTGGAATTGGGAAATGGAGAAGCAGAAGAAAGAATGAGCTCAATTCAGTTCTGCCTTCCCTTGCTGAAGAGCTCTTGAGCCTGATCACCTCAGCCTAAGATCATGAAGGACCACAGCTATCAGTGCTAACTACGTCTCCAGCTTCATGGTATCATATACTTCTAGGAAATTAAAGAAACAGTTGTTAAGAACTGCAGCAGGTATTTATAATGAGTGCATTTGCTCATTGCACGCTTATTTATGACAGCACTGTTTGCAGGAAAAAGTGAAAAGAGTCCATCTAGTAAAGCCTTGGTTTAAAATTTAAAGCTAACCCAATTTAATAATTTCCAATTCCCCCATATACATACACACACACATTCAGTTGCAACAGTTTCCAAATACAGATAAAGATCTGGCCACCTTTTTGAAAAGAAAACCAAGGGAGCAACAGGCAACTCCCCCCAACCCTCCTGCCCACATAATAGCCAGAAGAAAGATCTTTTCTGATGGAAGCAGAAGAATGTAAGTTACCATAGGTTGAAACCATGGCACTTCTAAAGGCCATGATTTCTTACAACAGCACCTCTGTATGCCAGACTCTCACTGGACAAACCCTGAGGAATCCCACATCATGTTGGAGAAGATGAACCAAGAAACCTTTCACCAAAAAAAAAAAAAAAAGACGTTATGAAATAGTAGTTGATAGGTTACCCAGATCTAATACGTAATTGATCCTAGTCCTGCCAGAGACAAAGGCAAAAGCAGAAGACAACCAGCTTAAGTAAAATCTTCATCGCTAGAGGATAATGAAGGGGGAAATTGCTAGCTCTAGAGTCAGAGGAAAGAACACGATCACACAATACAACCCGCACCTACTCACTTCAGTACATGCTTGGATAGGATTAACCCATGACAAGCAAAACAAAAAAGCACATCCGGAGGAGAGTGAAGGAAAAATGAGAGAAAGCAAATGCAGAAGTCCCAAAAAAAAGAAGTCAGGCGGACACTGAATGGCGTTCCATAGCACGTTCTTCCAATACTTTTAAGAAAAAACAAAGGGACTTTATCAACTTGATGATGTTTAGTTTATAGGGTTTAAACACACAATGGTGTTAAACATTCTTTAACCACCTCTATGAGTACACAGTTCACCTGAAATACTTAGTGAAATATATAGGCAACAGGCTCAATTAAAAACTTATATAATCTAAAAGAGTAAAAACAGTAAACACAGTTTGTCATTTTACCCCTGCAAATTTCTGTTGTTTCCTGTCTGCTGAATTAAAACAGCAATTGAAGCTTATCTGAAGGAACCATCTCCTATTTAAGCTCTCAGCTCCCTAGTGAAAATAGTTGTTTACAGGCATATTGACTCTGTTACATAAATATTTTTAAAGTATATAACTGCATATATTTTGATATAGCAATTTCTACACAAAATTCCAAATTAAGGACTTCACAGTAGCTTTTAAACACCATTTAGAGATTCAAATACTGACTTGGTACAGGATCTGTAAAGTGAAAACAGTATTCACATCCAAGCAACAAAAATAATAATAAAAAGATACCCTAACAAGAAAAAATAATAATAAAAAAATCACATACCCCAACAATCCTTTTCATAGCATCCAGCTTTGCAGAATCTTTACTGCTTTCCAACATTTGTTTTAGGTCTTCATTTCTATGGTAGAAACACAGTAAAGTAGCAATTAGAAAAAAAGTAAAAAATAAAACCAGAATATAATTTTTATATTCTTGCATCAATTCAGCAACTTAAGGTGAAGCACTGCTCCTTCTTGCCCACTTTTAAATTGTATTTGTTAACATGCTGGCCTAGTATAATGAAGCATTTAGTAAAAGAATCTATCAGATTCCAATAATAATGCAAGCCCATGCAACTTTAATCTGCTGTTAGCTGAACCTTGGCTGGAAGGTTGAAGTCTTCAGGCAAGAGAAGAGCTCAATTTGAACCAATGACTCATTTGCTCCTCCCTCCCCTCCCCTCCCCCCCCCAGTGAGGACCTTATGTAATAGTCTGAGGTTGACATGTTTATGCTAAAATGTAGTATCAGCTTACATAAATCGCTGAAAAGCCCAATAGCAGACTTCGGTATGGTCTGAATTTCAACGAGAATCAAGCATATAACTTCATGTTTTTATCTGCCTTTCCGGACTGTAAATTGCTATCCCCTATCGTCAGGATTAAGAGCCTCAGATCTGTAGTACATCTATTCTACATACCGTAACATTAAGATAGCCCAATTAGATACATATAGCGTCCAAGCACTTTTTACAGCTGAAATAAAATTCTCACACAAAAATATTAAGTCAATAAGGGTGTTCTCTCTCAGATCCAGCTTCTCATTAGCCATCACTAATAAGAAGCCTCACCCTGTTTGGCTTTTTAGATGCAAAGAGACCACAGTCCTACTGCATTTATAGACTCTGAAAGTTTACAAAAAAGATTCTTTGAAGAAATAGGCTTTTGTAATGCCTAGATTGCTTGAGTACTAAAAAACACAAAGCAAACAATGGCTCAAGAAGAGACACCTGCAGTATTCCAAAGAATTCTGAAAGCTTTCCAGTTTACAAATCCTGTGGATTTGTAAACTGGATTTGTTGCCCTTCACATAGTGAAGGGCAACATAGAAATCCAGACAGGATTTCAAAAGTGAATGTGAAACTTAGATATATTCTGGTTTATCACTGCCCTCAGAATTTCAGATGGGGAGGAAAAAGAGGTTTAAGCCAAAGCAGAATTAGTTACAGTGAGACAAAATGTTGTCATCCATTCCTTCATAAAACTTTAAATAGCATTTTTCCTGCTTGCATGGGATAGAGTCACTCTAACAGAGAAGACTTTCCTCGTATTTAGGAAGATCCCGTACTGCATCTATTCTGTGCCCCTCCACAAGAAATCCACGTTGCCCACACACTTCAGTATACATCCACAAAATTAAGAACCACAACCAGATGGGGAAAAAACCCAAACATTTTTTCTAATAAGCCAGAAGAAAAACATGCAAAATTCAGGATGCAGATACCTACATGCAACTTCCAATTGAAGTCTGGTTTTTTTTCCAAAACCAAGTGTTTCATTAAATACTGGAGCAACCTAATACAGATGACCTGTTGTAAATACTGGCTTCACTTGACAGCTAATATTTAAGTATTACCTTTAAAAGGAAAAAAAAAAAAAAAAAGCAGAAGCATTCGATTTCCTTGCCTGCTGCAGCACCATTTCCCAAATATCACTAGGAACTCCTTATTTTGTCTGCATCACACTCAAAGGCTTTTACTGTTTTTAGTTATTCCTGGAGGTTTTCAAAGAACTATATGGGCAGTCTTCTATTGCTACATTTATTTAGTTGTTTGCTTCAGCCCTTTAAATTGTACTTCCCATTCAACTTTGTTCTGTAGTTTTGCATACTGTTGAGATCAGTTTAATATGTCTATAGTTGGCCACCTTCTCCATGGCAAGTGGTAACATCCAGTGCACCTTCTTCTTGTAACACCACCCCAAGTTGACAGATCTGTTAAAAATAACTAATGCTGTGATTTCACAGACGCCTTCCTGCTGCACTCTTCCCAACTCTCCAGGATAAAGGCACACCTCCCTCCACATTAAGCTCTCTGGTTTTCTGATTTCACTTCAAGCATGCTTGCATTCATCTCTATCCTCACACTCTTTTTAGCCACTCCGTATTTTTCCCTCAGCTCTATATCCTTATTTTTGATATCAGAAATCAAAAATTTGTTGGTTTGGGATTGTACCTAAAATACCTTTAATAATTTGCTTTTTTTACATTTTAATCTCTGTAGTTCTGTTTGTAATTAGCTTTTTAGGAAGGCTACGTTGATTTAATTTTTGGCAGCTCTCTCTATTCCCATTGTTCTTGTCCACAGAGATAACTTATTTTGCTGCCCATTCCTGTCCACCTACTCTTCATAGAATACCGAATAAGTCTCAGTTTTTAGATCAGCCTGAAGCACCTTGCCTGAGACATTGCTCTAGTTGGACACAGAAATTCCAGAGACTTCTAATTCCTTCTGCTTAAGTCTTAATCCTTACCTTTTAAGCTTAGCTTGTGAAAGAATCTATACGACACAGTTATCAAAGTTACATAGCAGAAGACTGGACTTGATTTAGAAAGTTGCTTCTAGTCCTACGCTCCTGCTTCCAGTTTCCTACTGCTATTTCACGTAATCATGCACAAACTGAGATGGAGACATCAGTAAAAGCTAAAGCACAAGATAATATTACTAAATTGTAATCACCTAGTTCTCATATAATTGGTAGGAAGATGCTTCAGTTCCTTGGCACAACCAACAAAGCAACTACTTTTCAAAAAAATTAGTAGTATCTGACTAAAGAATCAAGTGTTGCATGAATAAGACATTGTAGCAACTGCTTAATATTCAAGTCTGGGAATACATTTACCTAATAAAAAAATTAACAAAAAAGTTAACATGAAAAAATAAGAATATGTCAACAAAATTTTCAAGTGAGAAAGTAGAAAATGTGGAAATAATAATTGGAACTTGAGGATCAAGTAGCAAAAAATGGAGGAAGTTACACAGCACAAGATTCAAGTACATGCTGAAGACTACCTCCCAGAAATTGAGAATGACAAAAACAGACAGTAATCACAGGATGAGTATGAGTTATCAGTGTAACAAATACAAAGAAAAAAGGCAAAAGGTGAATTTATCATCTGAAGACAGAATAAAGAAGTATTTAATGATGAAATGTACTTCTAACTGCTTACAGAAAATATTCTATCATACATTTCGAGTTAAAAAACATTTTGGAATGTTAACAGGGAAAATATAAAACAGAAATTAAGACATTAAGACCTGCTTACAGGCAGCCTTGCTTTCCTGAGAGAAAAGCAGCAGGGGGGAAAAAAGGAAAAATAGAAAAAACCCACAAGTTCTTGATGAAGCCATTTGGAAATTAATTGCTACATGAACTGATTTTTTTTTTAAATCTTTTTCTAACAAACTATAATCTAGGATTAGCAAGCATTAGATGCTTACAGAGTAAAATATTGCTCCATATATTCATATGGATCAGCAGCAAGCCTTTTTTCTTCTACAGTTAGATATGGTTTCAGTGTAACCTCGAAGTTTTGCCCTTGAAGAGCAGATTTAATACTGCAAGACACCTCAACTATTTTACCCAGCATTGTAGAATTTTGTTCCATTCTTTTAAGTACAGTATAAAAAAAAAAAAAAGATGACTGCACTCAACCAAGCTTGCCTGCCAAGACTGAGGTCTACTCAAAAAAAGAAAATCTTACTAAGTAACAGGATACCCACTCCCTTGCGTTTTAAGTTCTAGAAACAAATATCCTACGCAGATTTCAAAGGTCACTTCCCTCCAAAAACAACTCTTATCAGCAGCCTCAATGAACAATGGGAAAGGCAAATGCATTTCAGTCTTTCATAATATAGGTTATTGTACACTACAAAAATATTTTCATCTTCTGAGCATTAAGAAGATTTAAGGGAATTTCAATCCTCAGGTAAAATCCCTCAAAACAGAAAGCATAAATGCAAGCCTCACATTACTGTTCGTGTTTCTATACTCATTAGTTATTCTGAAGCAACAGTTCTTCAGTACGCAATGTTAGACAAATAATTTCTTTATCTCTTATGTCCACCTGCCAGGAGCTCAGGAAAACGCAAGCAACCCTCCAGCTGCATCAATACCTTTGCCTCTCCTCGCTAAAACTTTGAAAGTAATTCTAACCTTACAGAGTTAGGTACATATTACAGATGACTGAAATACAAGCTTTACTTCAGCAGCAAAACCAGGTTTAAAGAAGCCTAATCTGATAGTTTACGAATAATACAGAGCTATATGAATCAGGACAGTAATGGTCCCAACAACAGTGGGTGCAAAAAAACCTCTGTAAGAGTAAATATATTGTCTCTGATCCCATTTTCCCTAACAGTAAGAAGGGAAATGACTTTCTGAGAGGGAAAAAGAAAAAACAAAAAGACTCTCACTTGTCTGCCCACTGCCATATCTAAGAACGCAACAAGATTTCCCCAAGTTCCCGAGTTGTAGTCCAGTGTCTTAACCACTATATAATATGGCCCCACTGTCCTAAAAAGTTGCCAGTTGAAAGCACTGGTATGGACTATAATTAGAAATATTATACCCATATACAACATGAACAGGCTATGAAATACAATCTTTATTATTTGCACAGCATCTACCAAAAAAGGCAATGAGCCAATTATTAATATATTAAAGAATCAGTACTCAGCTGCCTTTGTAATCTTTACCACCACAGGCTTGTATTCCTCAATATAAGAATTTGAAAGCTAAGGGGGTGTAAATTAGAAATGCAAATTCATCACCTAACTTTCTCTCATAGCAAGCATCACACGTGACAGATCTGCGATGATACATGATGGACATCACAAAACACATCCAGAATAATATATTGTCTTTAAATCACTGGTCGAATGTTGAGCGGAAGAAGACAATTTCTAACTTTCTTCTATGTTTTCATATTTTATGATTGTAGCCTTTAAGATAGATACTACTTTTGTCTTTCTACCTCCAAGCACTGCTTTCTTCATATGACTTTGCACCATCTCTGGATACAATAAGGGTATGGATATGACAGGACCTATGACAGGCCTAGTGGTTAGAATTAATCTTACAGATATTACTGTAAAAGAGTAAACAAAAAACACCAGTTAGATTTTTCTAGTTCTCATTCTCTTTCATGCTCCCTCTACTCCCCTGCGGCTAAAAAGAAAAAAAACACCTTAAAAAAACCCACCCCAATGCCCCAAAATAAGAGAAAAAAAAAAAAAACAAACCCAAAAAAATAGTGCTTGACAGTCAAGAGAACATACTGCCAAACTATTTTAACAGCCTGCAGTCTTATGCCAGAAAGGACCCTGACCATTACTCTCCATGCTGATTACGGCAAACAGCAACTAAAGAACAACTCTGAATATGCTGTACTGTTGTTAACACACACTTGGTCACTGAAACTGGCATCTTGCTCAGATTAAGACTAGGATTTCAGATTCCGTGGAGCAACATTACCCACTTTTACAGAAAACAAAAAAGGGTAGGCATAACTGTATGTCACTGAGGTTTAAACAAGCTGTGTCAATGATCAGTCTGGGCCTCCCTCCCAGATCCTACAAGAAGACAAAGTAACTAACACAAACCTTTAATTGCAGTAAAATACTAATCCATAATCTGTGGCATATCATTTGCCACTGCACTATTCTGAACAACTGTTGTTAAGAGAACACTTACTCAACCCTGATAAGATACGTTTATTGTATCTCCTATTCTTTTTAGCAACACCGTATGATGAAACCCTTAAATTGTCAGCATTTGCTACAGTTCTAATGTACCCAGTTACTGAAGGAAGTCACCACTAATCATAAGGCTTTCTTTGTAAAAAGCAGAAGTTCCACAAGTATCAAAACTGCAACTGAAGCACAGCTGGCAATGCAACAATAATTCTTTAGCTACAAAATCTTTACTCCTGGAAGTTTATCAGCCTGCTGTTTTATGAAATAAGAACTTAATTATGATTCCCCATGTCATCTGTATGCCCCAAAACCTGGGAACAGTTTTAATGACCTCTAAGAAAAGGGGAAGGAATTTTAAACAAATAAACTTGTGAGACAGAGGCTCTTCATATACAAGGACAGCACTGTGTTACTGCAAGGTAAGATACAGCAACCAAATCCACTGCAGGGGAGGAAGCAAGCTTCACCAGTTCTGATATTATGGAACCACCTGTTATAGAACAAGAACAGAAGTTACAAAAGTCCCATTCAACAGTTTTAATAACACATTTCTTGGTTTAAGTTCTCCCTCCACTGCATACTTTCAGTTACACAACATCAACTGCATCGTTCTTGCGTTCAAAGTCTTTAGGAGACTTCAGTCTGGATGACATACTTTCAACCACAGCATACTAAGATTTATTGTTTTTTGCCTGCAGCACAGCAACGTTCCAATGTGAAGTTCAAAATACTGTGAATGTTACCAGGTTTGAAGCAGAAAATCCACACTGACAGAGCACCTTAACCTTTGGTCTTGGCACCTGAGTAGTAATGAAGTCCTATGGAAGGTCCCATGTCCCCCCACAAAATTAAAAAAAAAAAAAAAAAAAAAAATTAAAAAAAAAATCAGGGTTTTTTACATCTTACTGGCACTGCAAAATCCTTAAAATAAATTGCCTTATTCTAGCTCAAGCTATTGTGTAAACTCTAAACAAGTTTGCACTTAACACTGAAAGAGGAACCGTCAATTGATTTCAGAGCCATATAACATGGAAGCTAAAACAGCAGCGAACACATGCTGCAATTTGAGTTTATTTTGCTGTTGATTTGGGGTCTTCCTCTAGCAGGAAGTTAAGAAATCTGAGTTTCACTGTGTTTCATTCTATACCACAAACTGTTTGAATGACATCTTGTGGTGCTATTCAGTATTGCCATCCTCTTCCATTGTAACACCATTTATATTTATTGCTAATTCACACCACCAACACAGAATTCAACTATTATTTCAAGGGAGACTCAAATCACTTGGTTATGAGTGTAGCTGTACTGTGGTTTAAAGAGAAACTGAGATAAGAAATAATCTATTTCCTTTTCAGCCACCCCTAATTTTTTCATTCTGAAAAACAAACATACTACTGAAAAAGCAAACTTGGTAGTTTTAAAGGATAGATAGCAGAGATGTGAGGAAAACCAGGATAACTATAGTATCCTGTAAATCTGAGAACCACAGAGCAGAAAAAGACCAGTTATAGTCTGACCAGCAACATACTTTAACTCATTTAATGACTGCTTTGCCACTAGTTTCTCAAAGCACTTGCCATCTGGATGGTTTAGGTACAGTCTCATCCTTCTCAGTGAGGAAACATACAGAAAAGTGTAAAGTTAAAACTGAACAAAACATCTTCCCAGTTCCCTGTCGTGAAACTATAGTACCTGAACAATGCTTGAGCAACTCAGTGCATGAACACCTGTAAGTTGCTGCTACCACCAACATCAATGCATATATGTAAACAACCTACACTTCAAAAGCTCTAACCAGATGGTAGCTAGTATGACAAAGCAGTTTGAAACCCTTTCTGGAGAAGACTGTGATTTAATCTAAGATTATCCGTTGTAAGTAGCGTAGTTATAGACACTACTTCACCCAGCATCAAGAAAGGTTGTCTGTAAGGATCAGAAGTACCAATCTTGCAATCCCACTGCATATGACCTCTTCTGATTGTGCCCCACACCCCCAATGCTGCAGGGAAGCTTCTGCAAGAGGGAAAAATCTTCCTTGATGACAGAGATCAGTTTCCTGAAGGCTGAAAAAGTGGCATCTGAGGTGGTGCTGCCACTTAAATGGTTGTATCAATTTACAGCCTGCCCTGAGGCCAATGATCAGAATTTGCAGACATTTGCAGATCACTTTGCAGCATTTGATAGTTGTGAAGCGATTATAGGAGAGTGAGAAGCGGTAAGTATTTCCACCTTTCCTGAAAATGGTGGGAAGAGGCTTCTTTGAAAGATACCACCACAAAGGTGGTGCTTCACTGACAGAACCTACAACAGTGTTAGTATATTTACATATATGCCCACGTTTCAGAAACACTGTTAAAGAGCATTACAATGCTGTTCATCTTCTAGCAGAATGCCAAAAAAAAAAATCTTGATATGCCAAAAGAATTCTGGTTTTCACAAAGTAAGAAAACTACCTCAGGGTGGCATAGAGAAGGATGTCTCCAGAAAAGTGGAACTAAGAAAGTCTGGAATTTCTTGCAAGTGTCAGCCTTGTGTTATAACAGCGTTACAGAAATGTATTTTTAATGCCATTCAGGATGCAGATCATAGCAAGCATCTAAGCCAAATATATGACAACATAATAAATATGCAGAAACCACAGTGAAGACCTTAAACTATAAAACTTGCCTTTCTGAGGAAATAAAAAAGCCTCAAAAAAAATTTTAATGACTACATTACAGAGAATCACAGCAAATCAACAGCTCATTGCTTGCATCCTCATATGTGCCAAGTGCATGGCAATAAGAATATATTCACTGTGTGTCACTTCCCGTCAGATCTGACCGATTTCAGCTGGAAAAGTGCTCTGCAATAGTATGCCCACGTTCATATACTGCATTTAGTTCCTATCCTGGTACTGACTATAGGGTTCAGACTGTATCTTGTAGAGTCATCAGTTCATCCAAACCATTCATCTTTGCTGGCCTGTACATCCTACCAAAACTGGCATATCACCATCTTAGTGGGCATAGCGCCATTATAACAGACGGGGAAAGAAAGTAGTTGTGCCAATGAGCAAGTGGATGCATCAAGTTTGAACATTAGAGCTGGAGTCTCCTCCAAGAATTTCACAAATTGCAGTCTATGTACAAGCTTTCCATGACTGGTTGAACAGGATATGCCAAGGCAAAACTAGATCAATTTAAGACTCCATGAACATCTCTGGCAGCTGTTGAAAGCAAGTTTTTGGCTCTGATGGATTTGGAAGAGTCTTCTGCACAGCAAATTAGGGAATGAGTATCTTAATGAAATCACCACCTTAGATCAGCTCTCTGCAAAACAGGCTTGCAAATCTCAGAGAAAAAAAAAAAAAAGGTTTGCAGCCCTGCTGAGTTTTCTGATTAATAGCTCAACAGAATGCATAAGCCAGATCTGCAGGAAAAAGTCTAATAAATTACAAATGTATTTTGCTTGGCAGGAATACAGTTTAAAGATGCAAATCAGTAAAGTTGAAAATGCGTGTTATAAATTTTGCCATCTGCTTCAATACTGTACTTATCAATTGATATCTACGCATTACTCATGTGGTTCACCTCTAAGTTTTTACAGTTGGTTTAGATACAGCAATAGCCAGTTTTATTGCTGAAATTGTATCATTTCCATAAATGAAACATTATTATATTTTAAGATTACATGCAGGTACGTCTTGTTTAAAATGCAATTAATATAGATTAAAATGCTCTGTCCACCTGCAATTAACTGTAGGCAGTAATAGCTGCATGCTAACGTATGCAATTAACATGGATTCTGTGTTACTAATTATCTCTCCAGGTTTTCTTAAAAGTTGGAAGGTGGTTAGACTTTTCATCCCTCTACATAGAGCAATAGTACATACCGTAACTATAAAAATACCCTATTGCCTTAGGTGATGGGCATCAAACGGTATCTCTCTACACTATACAGATGATTTTGATAGTCTTCCAAGTAGGCAGTGCTTATTTCATGGATTCCATCAATCGAAACCATAGAGAAATAGCTTGAGGTCCACAGGCTGGATTCAGCTTGTCCGTAAGATTTACGTGACCCCTTGGCTCTTACCAATTTTCTGCTGAAAACTCCTGTTAGGGGCAAAGACTTGTCTGCAGACCTTTTCCATTATTCTGGTGGCCCACAACCTGACCCTTTTTCTTCTTTTTTCAAACATGTGAGGCATGTGAATGACGTACATCTGGAGCACCTAGAATGACCTATGTCCGGAACATAACCAGTTCACAGACAAGTGTCAGACTACCTACCTGTACACAGGAATAAATTCCTAAAATGTAACTATACAAGTTGTATAAAGGAATACCATACATGACAGATCATGTGACAAGTGTGGAAGAGGGAAAGGGAAAGGAGAGGAACAGGCATCTCCAGCCATGCAATGGGGCCCATTCCACACAAGAAGGTTTAGACTGACTCATCTCAGGTACATAAGATCTTTTAATTATTCAGTTATTGAGATATTTAACAGAATGAACACAAAATTTCCATCCTCTGAACACGAGATTCATCTCTGACGTATCTGAAGTGATCTAACTAACTAAAAGGCTTTTTAAAAGCAATACATACCAAATAGGCAAGTTGTATTTGCCTCTTTAGTCAGGATTCAACACTCTCAGAAAAGGCCTGCCCCAATCTCCTATTTGTTTTGAAATCTCTTATTCAAGAACAGTTTCAGTTTAGTCAAAAACGGTAAGAAAAGTTTCTTATGTACATGTTGTACTTAATAATAATTTATATAATGGAGTTTAGAAAAACCTCCTCCTTTCCTCACTTCTTTTGTCCTGAACATTTACACAGTTACCTGATAGAAGCAGACCAAAGTTGTATTTTTACAATCTCTATTTTTTTTGCACTGTATTGGATACATACAATATATTAACTAATGAGAAACATACTATTTGCACATGGTGCATGCAACTTATTGCACCTTGTTTATACTAACATAACTGTTTATTTCAATGAATATTTCATCTTTATTGATCTTCTAACAGTCAAACTTTCCACTTACTCAAGTTTAAGATGTCACTATGACAGAAGTTTCGAGGCACTGACATATTTTTCAATACTGATAGCATGTGTCTCAACCAAACCGCAACACTAACATGTTGAGAAAATACTATGCTCATTAACTTAATTGAAGATTCTATTTGTAACTGAAAGTTAATTAATAAATCATAGAATTGCTAAAGGTAAAAAAGGCAGTTTTTGCAGGAGAATAAGACACATGGGCTTTTGACACCAAGGGATGCTCAGAACTTTTAGATAAATACTTCAACTGAGTATTTCTACTGAAATGCTAAAAACAAAACAGGACACATAATTTATATTAGGTCAACTTCAGACTTCAGATTTAAGTCGACTGATACTCATTTGTGCCTCCGCATGCAACTTGTCATATGCTGTTCTATATAACAAATGCTGCAAGATTGAAGACAGTCTATCCTAATAAACAACTTGTTTATTTCAGAAGCATTTTGGCTTACTCCTCTTCATGACAAACAGCGGAAGACAGACAACAAAAAGAGAAGAGCCTGGGATTTTTTAAAGAAAGTGTTTACAGTAATATCCTGATATTTATACTTTAACCACATGATATTGTTCAGATTAACTGGCAACAGGCAAGTGCAGGCCTCTGGTCCAACAGTTGCTGCAGCAACATTCCAGGCCATATATTATATATCTGCCCCTCTGCTGAGGAGGAGTACTTCTTGTATCATCAGTAGGAAGAATCTAAGAAAGAATCCCTCTGCCTCAGCCACAAAAAGTTTGCCAAGCAGTGAAACACCACAATGATATGGGACATAAGCATACCTAAGATCATATTCAGCAGTGTTGAGTGACAATCAAAAGAGATAGCAAACAAACTCTGAAAAGCCATAACAGTAGTTTTATTTGCACCAGTGGAACACCCCATTATCCCCATACTTCAATATGCAAGATGCAGAGACAAATCTTGCACTTCTCTGTATGCCCAGTAGGGAGAGATCAGGTTTGCCCAGTTTAAAGAACACAAAACCAAACCACCAAAAGGTACAGTGTCCTCCATCTGGGCCACAGTCCCTGCTAAGATTTCCATTTCAGCTCTAAGGAAAGGAAATTTTGTTTGCTTCTCAATAAGGAGTTTTTGGGCTATTACCGGTGTGGACTATATGACATACATGCTATATGCTTGACAAATGACTACTGCATTTTCCAAACAGACTGCAACGCAGTCTGCTTTTCTAACAACAACTCTCATTTGCAGTCCAATGGCTTTTTCACACTACACAGATTTCATAATCTTCCCTGCACACTGTCTGTTCCTCAACTACCCAATCCATAGTCAGAGCTTACCCACACAGTTCTGAATCGTGGATAACTTCCTATTTCAACAAGAACTTGTTTGTCAGCTACAAAAGACCACAGAGATCAATGCCTGCTTTCCTCTCAAGCCCTTCCTTAGGAGGATGGATCTTCTCTTCCCTCCTGTAAGTGCAAGAGCAAGCCTGGAGGAGCAATTAATTAATAAGGCATGCATACATATCACAAGCTATTCTCATTCTTCCATAATGAAAGACCACCACATACATACATGTGTACAAAACATCTCAGAACCCCAGAGCTATATCTCCCTCTGACCATTGGGCAGCCTCAGGAAGAATTAGTCACTTCAGCTTCTGCATCTGCGTCATGGTTTAACCTAAGTCAGCAACTGAGCACCACACAGCTGCTCGCTCACTCCCCCCCCGCCAGTGGGATGGGGGAGAGAATCGGACGAAAAAAAGTAAAACCTGTGGGCTGAGATAAAGACAGTTTAATAGGACAGCAAAGGAAAAGAAAAAAAATAATAATAATGGGAAGAGTGAAAGTAAGAAAACTCATGGGTTGAGATAAAAACAGTTTAATAATTGAAATAGAATAAAATCATAATAATATACAAAGCAAGTGATGCACAGTGCAATTGCTCACCACCTGCTGACCGATGCCCAGCCAGTCCCTAAGCAGCAGCTCCTCCGGCCAGCTTTCCCCCAGCTGATGTACTGAGCATGACGTCACATGGTATGGCATAGCCCTTTGGCCAGTTTGGGTCAGCTGTCCCGGCTGTGCCCCCTCCCAGCTTCTCGCTGGCAGGGCATGAGAAGCTGAAAAGTCCTTGACTAGCGTAAGCACTGCTTAGCAACAACTAAGACATCGGTGTGTAATCAACATAATTCTCATCCTAAATCCAAAACACAGCACTGTACCAGCTACTAGGAAGGAAATTAACTCTATACCAGACGAAATCAGGACAATCTGATAAAAGATAGAGAGCTATACTTCACCTGCAAAACAGTCTGAAGTCTAGGATTAAGTGAGTTATGTAGAGAATTATGGCCATGACCAACGATCGGGGTACCCCCCTCTGTGGCAAAGAAGCAGCAAAACAATGGTTCAGAAATACAGTGCAAAGTTCTTTTTATGGAAGAGGACAAGAAAAGAAGGGTGCTACCACACACAAGTCAGCAGAAGGGCATCCATGCTAAAGCAGCGAAAATTTTAACTGGAACAGAATGAAAAAGCAAAGTATTGAGTGGAATAGCAGGGGAAGAGAAATGTGACTTGTCTGGCAAACTGAGGAGGCCTATCAGCTGCTGTCTCACAGAGCTAAGCATCAGAGTGACAGCGACTTCACGTTGTTGTGATTTACTTTGGTGTGGTACAAAAATAAACACATCAGTCGAGGTTTCTAGAGCATTGATGCTCTCTTTGTTCAGAGCAATCAAACAGAAGAAGTGATTGATCTTCTAACGTACACGAGACCTTAGTTTATGGTGCTTTTTATTGGTTGCTCTTGGAATAGATTTCCAATTTGTTATAGGATACAATTCCAGCTTAGCAAACCTCTTGATCCTTCCACTTAAACACATTTTTTCCCTCTCCAATTCACTTTTCCTTTAAAGAGCTGAAGGCTTTCTGTGCCAGTGCACTTCGGCTGGTTTTTTTTTTTCCTCCTCCATTTCCTCATTTTGACTTCCGACCGAGACACACCACTGTTAACACCCACTTCAAGCTGGCCACCTCGCCATGATCAACTACACCTCCAACTACAACTCCCACAAACACTTCTAAGCACTTTTTTTTTTAAATACATTTGAAAGCAAAATTGAAGTAGCGTGGTTAGCTATCAAACAGAGGAAAAGTGATACGCATTTTTCAAACAAACCAACAAAAAAACTTTACAGATTACCCATTCCGCTATGAACGCCTTAAAGGTAAGCAAGCGAACTTTTCCACGGAGTCTCACGAGGGGGAAAAAGCGGGCAACCGAGGCACCGCTTCCCCGCCGCGGTCCGCTGGAGCTGCCCGCG
>NW_008825104.1:4884342-4886423 GCF_000699105.1 Pygoscelis adeliae
GTTAGCTCCTGACTGCGGCAGCCAGGCTGCAAGGAGCCCCGGGGCCTGGCTTGCCCTGAGGTAGAGGTGCCCAGGCTGTGTGGGAGGCAAGCCTTGGGCACAGCCGTTTAAAATACAAAGTATGGCCTATAGCATCAGCTTGTTTGTTGCTTCTAGTAATCCATATTACAAATTTACTTGTTTCCCGGTAAATGTTCATACCTCGTGCTGACCTCCACGCTATTACAGTAGTAGTGGGGTAGCGTAGACTAACAGCAGCAGTTCACATACGGGGGGCCATAAAATGTAAACGTATAATTAGAAGTTGTCTGAGGAAAGTTTCTCCCAATTTCTTTTTACCATCTTATTTTCCTATGTGCATCTTTCCCCCCTCCACACAGTGTCTGAGGAATAATCTGTGTTCATTAAAATGCCCTTCTATCCATCTCCTGATATATTAGCGGAGTCCAACCTTTTCATCCTGAGAACTGAACTCATTTCCAAAAGGTTACAGTTCACAATCAATACAAGTTATCTTGCAGAGAGAAAAAAAATGGAAAAATGGATTGTCATAATTTTTTTCTGAAGCAGCTTTTTGATTTGCTTGTCTTTCAGCAACTTGTACATTTCTGATTGAAACAGAGTCATTACCAAGCAAATAAACTTGACAAAAGGTGTTACCAATACAGGATTTATTAAGAGTGCAGAGCTGCTATAAGGGCAGTTGTCCTTAATAGTTGCCTTCTATGGATGCCAACATTTTGGTTTTGTTTTATGATCTCTCACAGCTTTTTTGTTTGTAGCACAGTCTCTTGAAAGTCATGGCTTAGAGTCTAAAAGTCCCAGTGTGAATATTCTTGACCATCACCACTTTACCTGTTGGTTCTTTAGACTTCCATTTTTGTCCTGCCCTTTGCATTGTTTACAGTAACAGCCATCATAGTTTTCTTTCCCTGTATATGGAAATATCTTGTTATAACTACCATAAACAGTCACAGTAACTTAATACTCTTCCAATAAGTGACTTGAGGCGGACACCTCTCAGTCATACCAAGTCAGATGGCAACCTACATCCTGAGTTTTAACGGATCAAAAACCAGAGTAGACTGCTGGAAAATTGGGTCCAAACCAGACAAAAATGGACACTTACTTCTCTCCTAAAAGTTTAAGATGTTACTCTGATCTACAGAGAAGTCTGAGAATTCATACCAGCAGCCCTTAGAAGTTGTCTCGCTCTGTTTTTCAAACCATGCATTAATTTCAAAATGTAACAGTTAGAGCACTTGAACTTTAGTCCCAAACACGGTTATGCTTACGTGAAGGGGCCACTGGCTTACATCTTTTATTTGTGTATAAGGCACATAGAGTGTAGGAAGGGATAACCTATACTAGGCCAGGTCCACAGTTTGTCAGGTAGATTTATTATAGTTTCTTTTAAGACTTCCTGTTCTCTGAAGCAAGAGGTTTAAACTGATTGCTTCTTTGTATAAATCTACAAAATAAGTATTTATTGTTAGCAATAAGAAACATCTTAAGTACAGCAAACTAATTCAAGAGTCACCTTCTTCAAGCTCAGGAGCAATGCATCCCAGCAAAGAGGAAGTCAGGCAAAAACGCCAAGAGGCCTGCACGGGTGAACAAGGAGCTCCTGGACAAACTCAAACACAGAAAGGAAGCCTACAGAGGGTGGAAGCAAGGACAGGTAGCCTGGGAGGAATACAGAGAAATTGTCCAAGCAGCCAGGGATCAGGTTAGGAAAGCTAAAGCCCTGATAGAATTCAATCTGGCCAGGGACATCAAGGGCAACAAGAAAAGATTCTGTTGGTACATCGGGGATAAAAGGAAGATGAGGGAAAATGTGGGCCCTCTCCAGAACAAAACTGGAGACCTGGTTACCCAAGACACAGAGAAGGCAGAGGTACTCAATGACTTTTTTGCCTCGGTCTTCACTGTCAAGTGCTCGAGCCTCACTGCCTAAGCCACAGAAGGCAAAGGCGGGGACTGTGAGAATGAAGAGCCACCCACTGTGGGAGAACATCAGATTCGAGACTATCTAAGGCATCTGAAGGTGCACAAGTCCATGGGACCCAATGAGATCCATC
>NW_008825104.1:4887336-4899034 GCF_000699105.1 Pygoscelis adeliae
CTGGGCTGCATCAAAAGAAGCGTGGCCAGCAGGTCGAGGGAGGTGATTCTGCCCCTCTACTCTGCTCTGGTGAGACCCCACCTGCAGTACTGCGTCCAGCTCTGGAGCCCTCAGCATAAGAAAGACACGGACCTGTTGGAGCAGGTCCAGAGGAGGGCCACGAAAATGATCAGGGGGCTGGAACACCTCTCCTCTGAAGAAAGGCTGAGAGAGTTGGGGTTGTTCAGCCTAGAGAAGAGAAGGCTTTGGGGAGACCTTATTGCAGCCTATCAGTACTTAAAGGGGGCTTATAAAAAAGATGGCAGCAAACTTTTTAGCAGGGCCTGTTCCGACAGGACAAGGGGGAATGACTTTAAACTAAAGGGGGGTAGATTCAGACTAGATATAAGGAAGACATTTTTTATGCTGAGGGTGGTGAAACACTGGCAGAGGTTGCCCAGAGAGGTGGTGGATGCCCCATCCCTGGAAACATTCAAGGTCAGGTTGGACGGGACTCTGAGCAACCTGATCTAGTTGAAGATGTCCCTGCCCACGGCAGGGGGGTTGGACTAGATGACCTTTAGAGGTCCCTTCCAGCCCAAACCATTCTATGATTCTATGATTCTATGATTCTATAATTCTTTTATTATTACATATATCACTTAAAAAGTAATCTTAGAGGAAGTACTAACAGAAAAAGAGAACAGTAGACTTGTAGAATATTTCAGAGAAATCTGTGGGACTACAAACCTGGGGAAAAGCAGACAAATGGGCTATTGAGGTGGATGATCATGGGACTGTGATATGAGAAGAGGAGCAGAAACTGAGAACAGAAAGCAAGTATTATATGAAGATTTATTAAGTATCATTAAACAGTCCTATCAGGAAGGCTAGCTATAAGCTGTTGCTATCAGTTCTTGCTATCTTTTTTAGCCTAAGATATGCCATAACTGTTCAATGAATACCCTTTTCCTGGCTAGATTAACTCTTCAAAATCACCATGCAGTGATAATGTATTTGCACATTGAATCTATACCTGTACAAAGTTATGTCAAAATTACTGAATTATGAAGACAAAATACTACCAATTCTATATTCTCCACTTTACATTCATTGATCACAGTATTCTGTATTTCAAGTTTTTGTGCAGCATAAGGAAAGCAACAGACAAGGCTTAAAACAGGGAACTTAGAAAGCTTTTGCTTCTCAGTTTTCCACTCATCATGTTTCTTTCTGAAACCATTCACCTCCATGATTCATACCATCTTGACAACTGCTACTTCTATAGTATCTGGTAAATTGCATTGTTTGTTACTCTTCCATTCATAGATGTAAACAACTATATAATATGTCATGCATGGACATAGCTTTTAAAAAATTAATTGCACTGAGCAATAACTTCCAAGGCTCTATGGAAGGGAAGATGTATTTGTATGGATAAATACATAAGCATTTTCATCAAAACTCATCTATTGTATATACATGTGCATTTAAGGGGAAAAAAGATTCACATGACTCAACAAACTAATTTTGTAATTCAAACAAACATTAAGTTTGCTTAGCTTTCTGAAGCATTTACAGAAGATATTTTGCAATGTTTTTTACAAAGTTATGTCCATTTTGTGGGGGTTTTTTTTAAGCTGAGCTGGGCTGCCATATGCTTATTTGGTGCCATCTTGTGGCTCACGTTAAGATGCTATTTGTCAAAAAAAGGGCAGATGCATTGGTAAGGAAATTCATTTTTAATGGAATTCAAGCTCTATATAACATAAATGTCAAGATATTAAATGCTCTGCTTATATTTTCCATATTGTTGATAGTTTCTGATATACCTAAAATGCACTGGTATTGCAGATCCTACACAAATGTGTAAGAGTTCTGTCTTAAAATATTTTTTAGTAAATGTCATTGATGAAGATAAGTAATGATACAATACAAACTTCTGAATTAAGATTTTTCATTCAGTAATGATTTAACCATCTGATGTATAATCAGTTACTTCAAAATTGGGCACCGAGAACTCATTCCCTAAGCTGGAATAATGGCGTTTCAGTCTGAGGCATGAACTCAGCTGCTAGTATTCCCGATTAGTTCAGGAAAACTCCTACACAAATGAGAAAACTAGTGGGTCTGAAAAAACCTTTGATCTGCCTCTCTCCAGTTGAATCTAGATTTGGGACTGTAATGAAAGCAAACCAGTGTTCTTTCAAAAGTACCTGTTCTCCATTCCTTCTTAGCAGAACTGGCTACTGTATTATCCACGGGAGCTGCCCACATAGGCGCTGGTGAAACCAGGAGACTCCAAATTCTCTTTTGGTCCTACAGCTCTCCTATAAACTCTAAAATTACACAGTATGTGTCTTCTGGCTTCATCAATTAATATTCCTTTGAACAGTTATGAAGATTTTGGTTAAATGATGAATAGGAAAAACAGAAAGCAAAAAGCGAAAATATAGAACACAGAAGATGTTTGAAAAACAAAACAATTCTTCAATTATATGAGTTCTTTGTCATTTCTTCAAGCATAAACATGCAAAATAGGTATTACTAGAATTCGATTTATAACTTGCGTATATGTATAAAATTAGATTTTACTTTTAGGTAGAGAATATCTTGGAATTAAAAAGATTAAGATTATATTAAAAACTATTACAGAAATACAAAAATCTCCAAATATAAATAAAACCAATGGAATAAGTAGTCTTATAATCTTGTACTGATATCATACCTGGTGTGTTTAATGATAATTAAAATCCATGTAAGATCCAAGGTGAATTAGTCTTCAAAACTTTCACTATAATTGAAAAGATTATTTGTTAATTCTTCATTATTTAATCTTCCCAGATATTTAAATATCGTACCGTCAAATACCATATCAAAGCAGGAAACCTAAATTAACTTGCAGCAAATTCCCAGTCATACATAATGCTCATGGAACTCAAGTAATGAGTCTAAAATGTTCAAAACAATGTTCAAATGTTTACTGCACAGTATCCTAATTTTAAAAAATACATACTCCTATAGAACGAGAAAATTTCTTGTATCTCAGATATATCTTAACTAGGAGAAGACATTCAGGGTGTGGTTGGTTCTCTCAAATACCCCAGCTAGCCACAACTACCTTTCTAAGGCAGTCACAAGTTACAGATCTGCTCTTGATCTACATTGTTCACCTCAATTCTAGGTTTCCCCTACAACTATATGAATACAAACTGTAGGCATGGGTTTGCCAATTTATCTTCTGCTTTTCTTAATCTAGACAAGCACAGGGTCTAACTAAGTTAGAACAAAATATTTAACTGTTTTAGGTAAAGCAGCTTAAATAACTTTTTAAAACCTTGTGCCTGTGTAAACAATTTATACTGTAACATATCTGGCTGGATAAGGCTACTCGGTTGAGGTCAGCTCCAGACTTCTTCAGGGATTTGCCTTGATTGACAGACTAAAACAGAGGTTTTCTGCCTTCATTAGTATTTCACAGTTTGCTAGTTAAAGTTTGTAAGCTAGCACATTTATTTAAAGATTTTTTTAAGCTAGTTTGGATTGAAGGCTTTAAGAAAGCAGGTACACGGTTCATGTGTTTATTACAGCATCTCTTCTTCTTTATTGTGCTGTCTCCTAGCCATTATCTAGAAACTTCACTGAGTTAGGCTGCCTTTGAAATACATGCCTTGACAGTTGGAAATAGTCCAACTGTCTTACTGGGTCATGAGTTTGAAAAGAAAATCAAGCTGCACTTACTAAGGACTTCAATCTTCACGTTTCTTGTGTACCTGCACATTCTCCATGTCCTACCTTCAAACTGTATTAGAACAGATAATACATGTTTGTGTTTGCTTTCTATTGGTACTGGAAGTGAGTTTTTTGACAGAAATAAAGGGACAAATATTCACAGAAAGAATGGCAGGATGATTAGATCTTCTCGGAGTGTGTCTGTATCTTCCAATCAGCATACAGAAATATACATCTGTCCTAAAGAACCTTTATTCAGTTCTTGAGTTTTGAATTCAGTTTACTGCTGAGTAAAGAGCAATTACAATACATACAACAAGATAAATTAGTCCATTTTGAGCAACTGGTCCATAAGTAGGGAGAAGGCTAGATGTAAGCACATTGTGGCTTCCTTGGCATGGGGTCAACTATGCATCAGTCCTGGTATAGATTACAGCAGTATGGGAACAGATTTTACCAATGTTGAATGAATATAGCATCCAAATACTTTCCAGTGTAGCTGGAGCACAATGTCCTTCAAACATACCACTTTCTTACTTCTGCAGGATTCAGCATGTATCCTGTCCCATGGGGTGAGAAAAGAGCATACAACAAAAAAGTCCCTGTCCAAGGGAGTTTTATATAACCTCCAAGATATAACTTCTTTTCTAGCATTTTTGTGCAATTTGAGGACACAAACTAATCTGACTGTAATAGAAGCAGACCCATAATGTAAAAATAAAAAAAAAAAAAAAAAAAAAAAAAAAAAAAGTGGAGCCTGGAATTAAATACTAGAGAAAAGGAGAAAGTTCTTTTTAGAAATGAGAATGAGCAAAAATGAGAAATGAAGGCTCAGAAAAACATGATGGCTCTTTCAGGTGGTAGTGATCACAGAAGATAAAGTTCTTCACCAGAATGTAATAGGATTTGGGGGAGAAACATAGGAGAGTCTTTTACTGGAGGAGTAACAAAGCAAGAAAATAAATGCGAGATGCCAAGAAATGGTTACTCCTCACATTTTCCTAAGGGTGAAACACGTTATTTATCCTACCAGATTTTTTTTAATGTTTGATAATTTATAAATGGTTTCTGGAAAGAACATAATGAACTGGCTGAGAATCAGGTCTGTAAGCAGTTGCTACACTCAAGTGCACTTGTATATGAAAGGGGTGAAAAGGCCAATAAATTATTTCCCTGGCAGATCAAGAATGAGGAAGTTGAAAGATTTATCTTGGAAATAACACTGGATACACAGGAGATAATTTCAGACAAGAAAAAAAAAACAACAACCCAGCCTTTTTTTGTCAGAGACTCCCCTTGCAGTCACGTCTGAATAGTGACCATTCCTAACGTGGAACTCCAAACGCCATGGAAACGTGTGTTCTTGCTGAGCAATATCTCTGGCTTGTCTTGGAATGAGATAAGGGTTTCTCAGCAACCTACAATTGTGATTCTAAAGCTAGCTCACTTATTTAGTTAATTAAATCTGAAGTTTTTTTCCTATAATTGTTATCTCTCAGACAAGATATATGTCCCGTTTCTTTAAAAAAATGTAGGGAACCTGAAGTAAAGAAAATTTATGTGAAAATTCTCCTTTTAAAATAAATCTATTTCAATAAATTTTATAATTATAAAACAATAATTAAATTTATAACTGTATTTTAATTACATTAATTTAATATTAAAATGTAATGTGTTTATAAGTATGATCATATAATTATATTAATTTTAAAATTATGAATTTATAAATTAAAAATTTTAAAATAATTTTACATGAAAATTTTTGTGAAAATATCAGACTGTGTCTCTGATATTTATTCTTTTTAGTGATTAGGCACCTTATTCCACTTACTCAGTGCTACTGAACCACTGTAAAATATGTCATTTTTTCATACTTCTAAGAAGGAACTTCCTTAAAAGTTATGTGAAGAAAAGTAGATTTCTCTCATTTATTATTTTATAGACTAAAATAAAGGAAATATAGTGCATATTTATGAACTCTTATTGTTAAAGCTGTTTTGCTTGCGAATTCATAACCCTTTTTTATAATGTAGGCTGCATTTAAATACAGAATATTCGTAGTCTGTCCTGGTCAGTACATCTCATGATGTACTTAACAAAACTTGAAATGATACAGAGAGATCGAGATAAAGAATGACTTACATATGAGAAAAAAACCTAAGTAGACTTAAACGCTGTGGTCTAGAAAAGAGACATTTGTTAGAGCTGTATATGTTTTATGATAGAGATCTATAAAGTCATGAGTCGCGCAGAGAACATGACTCATTTTCTCATCTGCTAGAAGGCATCAAATGAAACTGGTAGACTGTAGGTCCAAAATAAAGGGATTTTTTTTTCCTACAGCACAACTGAAATGTGGATGTTAATAGTTGCCATGGGATATTTTTGATGGCAAAAGTTTTCATGAGTTCAAAGAACAAGAAGACAAATTCATGGAAGAAAAGGTTATTAAATACAAAGATAACATCTCTGGCTCAGGAAGTTCCTGAACCACAAGTTTATTACAGAGAAGTACCATTACATACTCTCCTTGTTCTGATACTCTTCCATAAGAATCTGGTACTAGTCAAGTATTTGGGGCTAGATGGACTTTTGCAGGTGCAACTGTTCTTATGTGATTGTCATGGTTTAACCTCAGTTGGCAACTGAGCACCACGCAGCTGCTCGCTCACTCCCCCCCGCAGTGGGATGGGGGAGAGAATTGGAAGGGTAAAAGTGAGAAAACTCATGTGTTGAGATAAAGACAGTTTAATAGGTAAAGCAAAAGCCGCGCACGCAAGCAAAGCAAAACAAGGAATTCATTCACTACTTCCCATGGGCAGGCAGGTGTTCAGCCATCTCCAGGAAAGCAGGGCTCCATCACGCGTAACGGTGACTTGGGAAGACAAACGCCATCACTCCAAACGTCCCCCCCTTCCTTCTTCTTCCCCCAGCTTTATATACTGAGCGTGACGTCCCATGGTATGGAATATCCCATTGGCCAGTTTGGGTCAGCTGTCCTGGCTGTGTCCCCTCCCAGCTTCTTGTGCACCTCCAGCCTTCTCAGTTGGTAGAGCACGAGAAACTGAAAAGTCCTTGACTAGTGTAAGCACTACCTAGCAACAACTAAAACATCGGTGCCTTATCAATTTTGTTCCCATCCTAAATCCAAAACACAGCACTGTACCAGCTACTAGGAAGGAAATTAACTCTATCCCTGCCGAAACCAGGACAGTGATATATTTCAGTTCACTATTCCTATTGCGGCTACATAAACGTGTGGATATCCCACTGCCTTATAACACAGTTCAGCAGCTGAAAAATGAGAAGCTGCAAGTGATAAGCCAAGTTTGTACAAACCACTCAGAAGTGCTCTGTGGAGCACCAACAGCCCCATACACTGTAACTAGGAATTTCAATGCAATATGAAAGAAAAAATAAGAATAATGAAAGAAAATAGCACATATATTATCTAATGGTATGGTTCAACTTCTACCAAAGACTTGTAGTGATGGGAATTAAAGTCATGCTACTTTTCTGTTTCTGTTTCCTCTTCTAAGAAATGGGAACACACCAGTCTACCCCATCTGTAGTTGAAGAATGCCACATATGAGGTGAATCAGGCTACACGTCCCATTCTGATCACAAAAGCTGAAACTTTAGTGAGGCTTCCTGGTTTATTTGAGAGAAAAACAGATACATCCTTTGTTTTCAGTCTTCTTTATCCCCTTAGGTCTTGTTTGCCATTTCTGCCTTTGAAGTTGTGAAAGAAAATTTGTGTTCACTCCTGCCAAACCACTGTGATCTGTCTTTAAAAATGCTAAACGTTTATAGGGCTGTTATGGCTATCTTTAAAATGTACTTGAGATGTTATATCTAGGATGACCCATCTGTTCTGCTCTCAGGGACACCAAGTCCCAGCTTGCTGGTTGTCTAGTCCTTCAATTTTAACACTTTGGTGCTGCACAGTTATTGGATCCAGTGCCACACAAAGCAGTTCACTCCTTCTAATCACTTCAGTCAAAACAGCCAATATGACTCACATAGAAATTCTTTTTTCTCTGTAGCAGTAACCTACAATCCTGGTTTTTGTTTCTAGATGCCAAGCTACTTTAGTCATTCATTTTCCTATGAAAGAAATATGAAATAAGGTGATGATGCTGAAGAGGCAAAATCCTATTTTGCCTTCTACACCTCTTTGTTCCATAACTGAACTCAAAAGAGAAAAGCTTTCTTACAAAAGTTCATTGGAAATGAAATAGTATCTTTGGAGATAGGAGTATTACTCAAACATCAGACAAGCAACTAGCAACTAAGAAAAGCAGAGGTCGTAGACATAATGTACTTCCTTTCAAACCTTGATAAAACGTTTAAAGATCTGCCAATATGTCACGCAAACCTTCTGACACCATTCTCATCAGAAAATTCTGCTTCTATGGCCTTTGATGTCTGCATTTCTTCCTTCTTTTTATCATTAGTGACTGAGTCATGAAATGCTAGTGAAAGAATACAGCTGCATTTCCATTACCCCTGTGTACTGGTTGTTCATCAGGGAAAGATAGTTGCTTGTTACCGGTCTGAGTTGCTACCCAATAATCAAGGCTTTTCATGCTTATTTTATTAGAAAAAGAAATTGATGGGATAAGCAAAGTCAAAGTAATGGCCAATGTTGTACAAAAGGAGCAGCGCTGCAGGGACACTCAAAAGGAGTATCAACTATTCTGAAACTGCAAAACTGAGCATGCAGCATAGATGAACCTGGCACACTAGTCCAGATAGTGGGAGTATGGGAGCAGGATGAGGAATGCAGCTGGGACAACAGGGAATACCACACCTACGCAATGACCAGGGTGGTCTGCATCTGGTTCTCCTCAGCAGAGCTTTGTGTACTGGGCTTTGCTTCTGGGGCACAAGATAACACTGTGCATTGGAGAGCACTACCCCACCCATGCACATGTTCACTTAGATGTGGGGTTGGGGGAACTGGGGAAGATGAAAGGACCAGAGATTTCACGCTTGATACCAAACAGCCTTCATTCTGCTTTGAGAAAAGCATTTCTTTGATGCAGCTTTGTATACAATATCCTATTACCTGAAAACAGAGAGACAAAGACCAAATAGCAGTTTCCTTCTGCACAGTTTCCAAGCCACTTTTTCAGCAAATCTGGGGCCCTAGAAGTCCTCTTCCTACATTCACTCAGGCTCCCATTCACACTTTGCTTCTTCTGATGGCTGACAGCTTTCTGCCTCTTACCTGCATTTTACCAATCGAGTTGCTTAAATGCTTGATTTTCAAAAAAGATGAGGTCTTGCATCTTTTTCAGCAAAAATTAATTTAAGCAGAATTAGTACCTTTAAAAGCAGGCTACTTTTACCCAAGCCCTTGATAATTAATTAAAGTGTCTAAATTCACGCACTTTCATTTTAGGGGGTAGGCAGTTACAAACACCAGAACAGAGTACACGAGCAAAACACTTCTAAATGGAGTCAAACTTTTAGGCTTCCTGAAACAGCAATAGGGTTAAGCTTTAAGCTACATATGAACTGAATAGTTTGGCTGCCTAAGGACATCCCTTCTCCCATTCTTTGGACTTTCATCAATACTGCTCTTAATTTCTTTCTGTACATGGTTTGCTCTTTTTTAGTGTCTCTCAGTGGCACTCAACTTCCCATATGACAGAAATGCAGAGAAAATTTGATACCAAACTGAGAAAATCTGGGGGAGCTCTCAAAAGTATTACACATTTTTGCCCTAATCTTACTGTCCTTTGGAGAAAGGAGACTAAGACATGACCTCTTGTTCTGACCCACTGTGGTCTTTCTTACATTCTTGTAATTGAGATTGTGCTATGGAAGTAGTACAAGAAAATTTTGTCGACAGCATTAAGGGGAAAAAGTAGTATGAAAGCTGCATGGAACAGAAAATGGGAAGTCAGAAATAAAATTACCTAGAAGACACAGTTTTAGAAGAAGGGTTGGAGGAATACACAATAGAAAACCTTTCCATTCTCTCCATAACACATAGGTTAAAGACACCAAATCTGATTCTCTACAGTTTTTGATATCATTTACTCATTTCTACCCATATAAAGTAAATTAAAATCCTAAGCCTCCAAGCAGCAAAATAAAAATTTCTATTCATCAGGCACTTTTTTTTTTTTTCACTTGAAGTTACTTTGAGATTTTTGAAGTAAACTTAGCTTTGGCATCTAATTTAACTTAGTTGCATTAGAAATCAGTGTTTTTGAAACTTCTTTTACATGGACTGATTTCCTGGCCTGGCCTCGTCCCCTGGGAGCCCCTGGCCCTCACTGTGCCCTGATTGGTAAATCCATAGACAGAAAAGGACTCTCCATAGATCCACATTCTCTTTACAGTATAAAGAGTTATATTATTAATATGAATCAGTGTTGAAGGGAAATAATATATATTCAGTTTTATTCTATATCGGTTAATGAAAATTAGCCTTGTCTGAAGCAGTTCCAACTTTGGGCACAAGAGGTAGATGTTTTCACATGAAACTTCCAGCAAATACGCAACATGACTGAACAACTCCCTGTTACACTCCAAGGTGAGCGATGACCAGGAATTGTTTCCTCTTCTATGTCTTATGTTGGAATACATTTACAAAAAGTGAGATTAATTGTAAAGATGTAATGTGGAGAACCGGGGTAGCCATATAAGTCTACCGGGGTAGACTTATAATGGATTACCGTGGGTTATCTATATTTGCCCAGGGGATCTCAGGACTTCAGAGGGGATGCAGTGGCTGTTAATATTTTGTTCTCCTAACAAAATATTATTATA
This sequence comes from Pygoscelis adeliae, assembly GCF_000699105.1. Lineage (NCBI taxonomy): Eukaryota > Metazoa > Chordata > Aves > Sphenisciformes > Spheniscidae > Pygoscelis > Pygoscelis adeliae. Next base: position 4,897,834 of record NW_008825104.1, read on the forward strand.
TGCACTTATATGCACTTATAAGACCAGAGTACACCCAGTGAAGCTCCTTTTGTGGGGAGTACATGTCACTGGCATTCACCTGCCCTGCACTGAATCTAATGATTTTCTACATGGGTTGGGACTGCTTTGTGAGTTACTTCTTGCTCTCTGCAAGCTAAGCAGTTAATGATTAAAGGCCAAGAGTAGCTGTACACTCAGAAACTATTAAGTTTTAAACAGTGTTATGTTTACATTATGTGGTTGATTGTTTTTAAATAAGAAGTCATAGGGAAGAAATAGTTGAGTCTATTAAAATATTTAAAATTTTAATATTGTGAGAATTTTTCCATTCCTAAATATCATGGAGAAAAAGCGACATTACCTGTATTTATTTTCCATAGGGACCCACACACCCATTCCCTGGTTAACTGCTACCTAGTGGAAGGATTATCAATGACAATTTTTTTAAAGGGGACTATGAAAGATTTTTATATTAATGCAAACATGAGCATTGCTTTACATATGGACCTAAGTCAGATCATTATCTTCAAAATATTATCTGTATTTTAATATGCCAATAGTTACCTAAACATGATTTTTAATTTTTTAAAAGACAGTAGTGTAGGCTTTAAACATACTGTTTCACAGACCTGTGTGTTACACAGACTCACAGTGTCCAATGTAAAAACTAATCTTCTTCATTCTACATCACTTCTTATCATCTGAGATGACGAATATAAAGGGGTCTGGCTTTGCGTGGATGTTCATTAGTAGACTCATTAACTTTAATATATTTATTTATGTGAGTGAAGGTTGCTTCCACGAATACAAGTTTCAGAAGGGGAACTTACTTTATCATATGTTGTGGCCTGGAAAGCTTTTGCAGGAACTGCAGTCAATGACAGACTTCATGTTTTTTTAGATTGCCATTTCTACATGTTATCTGAAGGTTATATTTGTGTTGTCAGTAAGAAAATTATTGTATGGAGAATAATATTTACTTCAAAGAAGTCTGAAATTTTAAGTAATTACTTGCCATTAATTTTCTGGAATCCTATGGGTAAGTTCCTTTGTTCCGTTTCACTTATGTGACAGATCTAATGTCCTGGTTTTGGCAGGGATAGAGTTAATTTCCTTCCTAGTAGCTGGTACAGTGCTGTGTTTTGGATTTAGGATGGGAACAAAATTGATAACACACCGATGTTTTAGTTGTTGCTAGGTA
>NW_008825104.1:4899742-4900277 GCF_000699105.1 Pygoscelis adeliae
CAAGTGCCGTGCACCTGGGCTGGCAGATGGCCAGGGCATCGCTGCTGTTTCTGTGCTGCTGTGCTGGACAGGCTGGAACTCCAGTGTGAACTCGAGCCAAAGGGACTGTGACCTGTGGATGAGTCCATGCGGGAGCAGGACACCCCAAAGCGTCTGTGACCGTGGATGAGCCCATGCCAGAGCAGGTACATCTCAAAGCGTCTGTGGCCGTGGTTACACTTGTGCTACAGCAGGTTTACTTCTGAAGGGACTGTGGCTGCGAATAAGGCCACGCTGGAGCAGGTATATCTCTGAAGGCATTGTGGCCCATGGAGAAGGCCATGCTGGAACAGGTGCACCTCAAAGCGACTGTGGGTGTGCATAAGTCTATGCCGCAGCAGGTATACCCCTGGAGAGACTGTGACCCATAGATCAAGCTCCACTTGCAGCAGGTACTCCCCTAAGGGACTGCAGTCTGCAGATAAGTCCAAGATGGTACAGGGGCAAGGGGAGGAGTTCACTGCAATGTTAAACCCTATAACCTGGCCCAAAGGGA
>NW_008825104.1:4900626-4904522 GCF_000699105.1 Pygoscelis adeliae
GGGTGGTTCATAGACTAAGGGAATGATATCTGTGTGTTATATCGAAGGATGGAAAGCGGGGCGGGTGGTTAATGAGGTTGTACTGGAAAATATGGGACTTGAGCGTGACGTAGATATAACTTTTCTGTGATGAAGACTTCCAATATTTAGAGCATCAGTTTATGCAGTTATTTTGTGATAATCTGTGTTCACTGTGAAAATTGACCAATGCAGATTCCTGTAGCCACTATACTCACTTTCTCCAGGTGTCTTGGTACTGAATTGTATCAGTTCAGTTTTGCTCACATGTTTGATGCTGTTAAGTACATAATCCCTGTCACAACAGATGATCTGTAATTGCAGTCTCACACACTGCAAAATACCAAAAAAAATAAAGTTAGCCTTTTGTTGATCCTTGTACCATTCATTGGCTCGTCAGCCATTCACTGTAGTCCAACAGGTGTTCAGGTTGTTATAATTGAAAGTGAAGAAGAATTGATTTGAAGTAGTGTATTTGACAATACTCTCAGAAATCTCTGAGATTTTATCCTACTATTTCACATCAGTAAGTGCATGAAGACGGTATGTAATAGAAGTGCAAATTCTGCATGAGGAAAATAATATTAGTTCAGGGTTTTTTACCTTAAAATTTTCACTACATACATTACAACACTAGGTATTTAGGTTATGTTAATTTAATAACTTTCTTCACACACATCCAGCATTTTCCATGTAAAAGAATCACATTTTCTCATAAATATTAAATCAGTTGTGAAACAATAACTGGAGAAAACCCCAGCTAATGCAGTCTTGTACTTCCAAATTAACTTCTTTCTTAAGAAACCCTTAAGATGAACAATTTGAATAGATTCGATTAATGCAATGTTAATAATTCAGGAATTTAAGCGGAAAGAACAGAACGAGACAGGCTTGCGCAGTAAAGCGCTATCACTGATTGCCTTGGGATGTTTCCAGAAACTTCTGTCAGCACAGACTGGTTACAGGCTTGGTAGGTAAAGAGTCCATACTAAGCAAAACCAGTCCAGCCTGCTGGAGTTAAATGTGACTTTAAATGAACTGCTTTTCTTATCAGCCAAGAATGGCTGTTTAATGCAGAGAGACCACTCTGCTGTCATACCCTATCCTGTCACCCGGGCAGCAAGAAGCCAGAAGCAGTGGGTCTGCAGTGCTACAGCGATATGTATTTCAGGTCGCAGGGTGCTTCTGTGAGCACAGATCAACTACCACAAAACAGTTTTGCAGTGGTTCCTTTTTTTGGGTTCGCATCCTGACTGACCCACTTAACACATTTTTAGTAACAAGGTTCAGAGCATAGCTGGCACCCTGGTTCTTCACTACATAGAGCAAGCGCAGCCTAATGGAAGGCTGAGCCATATGCCATAATACAGTAGTACATAGAGCAATACATAAACTACAGCTTATGAATATATAAACTAGCTTATGAATACATAAGCTTGCCTGTGATGTGTGATTAGTTTTTGTGAAGCAAATAGTCGCAATATAGTTATGCGATAAATGCCAAATATAATGAGTTGCACCAGGAAACTGAAGCACGATAAAGTTACAAAACCAGGCGAGTTTGGACTTCCGAGGATTGGGTTTCCTGTTTGAGTACCCAAAATGTACCAGATGAGGCGTAAATGAAGCTTGCAGAACCAGTGGGAAATAATGGGATGATAAACTGTGATAGCTACTTCAAACTCAACATCTGCTACCTTAAAATAAGGTGTGTGATATTTAATGCTATGCACTTTACAGATTTTAATGTTTTAGAATAACAATGTATAGAAAAAAGCTAAACATAGCAGAACTTAGTTGAGACATTGGACATTGTTGGAGAAATATTACAGAACAGTGCTAACCCTGAAAAATAATTCCAACTATTAGTAAAATCTGAATGTTTTACAAACTTACTTTGAACTATATTCTTTATATTTTTCAGAAATTTAATCTCATTAAGTGAGGGCTTAAAATAGGATATTAGCAGTGAAAATATAATTTAATTGTGGAGTACTGCTAAGAGTAGCTCTCCAGTGACTATGTAGACAGCTGTGAAAACTTAATAAAACAGTAATTCCTCATATGTATTTCTATTGTAGCACCTTGTAGACTCAGATGTTTAATTAAAATAATTACTTATATGGCTTCAGTTAGTCTTTTTATCATGAAATGGAGATTTGATATGGCCTTCTACCTATTCGTTAGTTTAATTAAGCTGAGATGTAAATTTTTTTGTTTGTTTTTTTTGTTTTGTTTCTATTGCTGACTCCATTTAAGCTATTGTCCTTCCTCCTCTCCAGAATAATTATCTTACAGGTATCTCAGTCATTGTTCAACAACCTAGTTCTGCCAGTATGGCCAGAGTACCATATACATGATTTAGACATTTGTAGAATGAGTTAATTCCAGAAATAACCTGTTTCCTCATCTGTTCCCCTTCATAGACCAAGTTATAGAGTATGCATTGACTCCTATTTCAAATGAAAAGTATTCTGTACTTGACTACCATTTAGGAAAACAGTGTATCTTCACTGTATTGACAAATGATCCATTAATTTGACACAGTATCATAATACTCCTGTTAAAATACTTGAACCTGAATTCATATAATTCAGCCCTAGCCTCCATTTTTCTATCTTTATTTGCTAGACTTAGCAATCGTGTTCCCTGTGCATATTTTATTAAGCATAGGTTTAGGACTAGAGTTTGTCATAGTTTTTCCAGTTTTCTTAAGCCGATGTGGACAGCATGGAATAAGTAACATTTTATGCCTCGTAAATACACCTGGATATATACATCTTTATTTGAATTTTGTACTTTCCTCTGAGATTGTCAAGGGAAGTATTAGTAATGGGATGGTCAACTTCACTGAAAGGCAGAGGGCCTAAAAACCTCCTGGTTTGTGCTTATCAGATCCAACTGGGAAGTGCACAAGGCTTTTTGTATAGAACTAGAGAGGATAATTAAACTGCAGCTTTCATTTGAGGAAAGGTGATGGATACTTGGATGTGGGAAGAATACCAATAGAATAATATAGGCCATTTTGCACAGGGAGAATCAAACTCTTGTCAAAATGGGGCTTGTGAAGATTTTTGGTCAACAGCCCCAACTGCTAATAGTGTTGGTAATTCTGCGCAGAGCTAAGTTTCCAGAAATTCTTTACAGATTATTGGACATCTGTTTTTGATATTAAAATTGTAACTAAATTGAGGTTAGAACTAATGAACCTGCAGTGAAAAGAAGCCTCTTCTCTCAGTTAATAGCACAGATTTAGATTATCCCAGAAACATGATTCTGAAAGTGTGAAATAAGCTAGCTAAACTATTTTAGCAGCTTTATCTGGGAAAGTAAAAATCACTCAGAATTTTTGGCTATTAATTTAATACACGGCCTCCAAACATATGACTGAAATGAACATTGCTGTCTTTGCTGTCACAAAATGCGAAATTCAAGGAGCTGGTTATATTTTGCAAGAACTTACGTGGCCCATGTGCTACCGGGGAGGTCCCAGACGACTGAAGGCTTGCCAGTGTGACGCCCGTCTACAAGAAGGGCCGGAAGGAGGATCCAGGGAACTACAGGCCTGTCAGCCTGACCTCGGTGCCGGGGAAGATTATGGCGTGGTTCACCTTGAGGGTGCTCACAAGGCAGGTGCGGGACAACCAGGGGATCAGGCCCAGCCAGCACGGGTTCATGAGAGGCAGGTCCTGCTTGACCAACCTGATCTCCTTCTATGATCAGGTGACCCGCTTAGTGGATGAGGGAAAGGCTGTGGATGTGGTCTACCTGGACTTCAGTAAGGCCTTTGACACCGTCTCCCACAGCATTCTCCTCGAGAAGCTGGCGGCTCACGGCTTAGACAGGTGTACTCTGCGCTGGGTCAAAAACTGGCTGGA
>NW_008825104.1:4905374-4920975 GCF_000699105.1 Pygoscelis adeliae
TCTTTACTGAAAGAGTGGTTAAACATTGGAACAGGCTGCCCAGGGAAGTGGTTGAGTCACCATCCCTGGAAGTATTTAAAAGACGTGTTGATGAGGTGCTTAGGGACATGGTTTAGTGGGCATGGTGGTGTTGGGTCGATGGTTGGACTTGATGATCTTAGAGGTCTTTTCCTACCTTAATGATTCTATGATTCTATGATTCTATATTTAAATTTGCCTGTCTTTTCCATCCTGCCATTTGACTTGCACTAATCTAAAATTTTCAGATGTGTTTCTTGGAGGATGAAGCTCATTGCTGCTCTTCCAGGATTGCCCTTTTGCAATTCACTTCTGCCAAATTATGCTTAAGCATAATTTTGTCCTACTTAAAAAAAGGTGAAAGTTAAATCCTGTTGTCGAAGCTTTTATAACTAATTATACACGGTTCAATAAGTGGCAGGATCCCATTTACGCTGTTGCCCAAAAGGAGAAATAGGAGGATATTTTGCTCTTCTTACTTAATTGAGTAATTCTATTGTGCAGATTCTGTGGTAAATTGTTTCTTTTTTTCTTGTTTTAATTTATCTTAAAATTACCAGAGATACTGTAGTAATTTGCTTCCTATAAATGCATGTAATAAAAATGACTAATCTCTTTATGAACAAAAGCTAGCTTTGGAAAAATATATTTCTATTTAATAAGGAGAATATTGCTACTTCTACCGCCCTAACTTAATATCTTCCTATTGCAAATCCTGAAAAACAGTAGGCACTATATAATTCAGAAATTAAAAATCCATTAATGCTTTCACTGATTAGACTACCTGAACATAATCTTCGTATTTGTATTTGAATAGCAAGGCATTAAACAAACAGATATTCTTTGCTCAGCCTGGCTAAACTTTTGGAAATACACTACCTAATTTGAAAATACCCTCCAGAAAAATGCTGAATGCACAGTGTGTGTGCCAAATGATGATGCTTTTGGAAACAGTTTTGCAGCAAATCAGGCAGCTACCAAATAACAAAATATTAAAAAGAAAAGCTATTCCTGAGACAGCAGTAATTTTGGTTTTAGTAGTTATGGAACAGACCTTAGCACCAGCAAAAGGACACAAAAATTGGAGAGAGATATTATTCTTAAAATTAAGGCAGATTTGCAGATTTCCTTTGCTACCCCAGATGATTTCTAAACTGTTCTAGAAAAAGCCTAGCAATCGTCACCAATTATTTCTTATTAGGAAGAATGGCAGAGAAAGCAAAGGTATCAATGACCCTTAAGATGGAACAAAACCATAAGGAATAGGATTTATTACTGCAGACCAAAGAATTTCATTCTAAAGTAGACATCTATGCTTGGTCAGATATATCACACCCTAGTTCTAGTTCTAGTTCTAGTTCTAGTTCTAGTTCTAGTTCTAGTTCCAGTTCCAGTTCCAGTTCCAGTTCCAGTTCTAGTTCTTGCTATTAACTATAGATGGTTTCTTCAATAAGTAGATCAGATGTGGAGGGATACATTGTAAAAGACAGGTTCATTTAGTCAAATGAATCCCATCCAAGAATAAATTAAAAACTGGGCAAGGTTTTGGAGCTGTAAGGCAAGTTTCTGCTCATTATATGTATTTGACCATCTGTCTGAAGACCTGTTGGAATATGCAAGTCATTGTAGACTTCAGGAACCTTGAAAACAAGAGGAAGAAAGGCAGGTAAATTTACTAGAAAACATTCTGGTCCCATGACCAAGGAAAAACAGAGAACAGAGAAGGCAAATAATTTGTTATATAACTAGTATGAAAATGATAAGTTCTGCAGAGCCCTAGGCTATGTTCCAAGAAAGTCGTTAAAAGAAGTAGTAGTAGTAGTTACAGGACTATAATGTTCAATTCTGCTATTATTATAAAAAAATATTGATTAACAAGAAAGGATATGAAAGAGACTGAAAAAAACTTTTTCACAACTTGAAAAAAAAGAAAGCCTTACAGAAACTTATAACTTTATCAGTTCAATTTGACTGGTTTGTCAAAAGAAAGATGAAAGATGACCTTATTAGGATGTACTTGTATCTCATAGGGAGAAAATAAAAGTTAACAAAGAATGAAGTCATCCAAGATAAGCACAATAGCAATGATTTGAAATTAAAGCCATAAAAATACAAAATAAGCTACTTATCCATAAAAATTAAAGTGGCTAGTCATTGGAACAAAAAAGCATATTCAGATGAGGACTAAATGTTTATTTCCTTCAACAGACTCCACTTGTTTGGCTCAAACCTGGATTAACCGGATAAAGCTTTACAGCCCATGTTACATGCGAGATCTGAATCAATGAACTCACAATTATACCTGACCTTTAACAACTGTGATTCTGTGATTTTCAGGTTTTAGAAAAGACACATTTAGTATAAGTGACATAGAAGAATTTGAAGACACCGATATGCTTTTTGTCCTATTCTCCCTGTTCTCCATCCCAAAACAAACACTGCAAAATAAAATGAATCTGAATCTAACAAATCTGAAGCTGAATACGGAGCTTGTAGACCTATATGCAAGGTGAGTAAAGCAGTTGTATATACAAATCACCATTATAATAACCTAACATTTTGTTACTGTACCAGCCAAGTAAATACCTTTGTCCTTCATAACACTGAAAGTTACCTATCCTCGGATTTTTGAGTAGTTATCACTATCCTCTCCCTCCTCTCCAGTATCATCAGCTACTGTATGTAAAGGACTCAACCCTAGTCCTGGAAAGGAGTCACTGTATGGTCTGCCTGAGCAATTAATGTGGGTGGCTAATACGTAATAATGAAGATACTGAAAGACAATTTATTATGCTGATGAATGTGATGGACAGCTACTTAATTGCACAGGAGAAAGTTAATTCACCACTGAAGTGTCATTATTTAAGTAATGCTTGTCTGTTCAACAGGCATCTACTTAATAGAGATGTTATTAAAGCTAAATTACAGCAAAGCTGTGAGACATCTCCATCTAAACAAGACAGGCAAGTCAAAATGAGTGATGAGATACTTATTTTAGTAATTTTCAGTTTAGCCATTTATTGTAATTACTATTGGATGCTATGTCTTTCATTGCTTCATTTGTCACTTCATGTTTGGAGCCACCTGACTGTATTTTTGTTGTTCTATGTACGTAAGTAATATAAAGTAATATAGAACTTTTTTTTTAAATTTAAACAGTTATTTAGTTGAAGAAGTTATATGAAAACAGGATGAGATATGAAGCAACAGAAATTAGGATTTAATATGAGTTAAAATAACCTCAACTGCTAGATGAAAATGTGCCTGTGGGAATATCAACTTTAAATTTTCAGTCCCTCATGGTTGCAACAGAAAAGCTTTAAAATGTAATAAAAGTGTTACCTGCAAGATATAAAATTAGAATAGATATTAAACCCCCCCTGTTGCTATTATTTAAATCTGATTGTTTTTAAGGCAAGCTTTTGTTCTGGAGCAGAGAGAGGAGTTAAATATTAATATAAATAATAGACCACAGTAATACAGATCTTAATTACTAAACTTATATCAAAACAATACCTAATCCACCCAAAGCCTTAAAAACACGGAGCAAAGAAATTTAGGAGAGAGACAATTCCTCTAAAGCACTGTTGTGCATTTCTTTTTATCTTCATATTTTTAGTACCCCAAAAAATACCAATAATACAATTTAATGATTCCAAAGGCTTTCACTGCCAATCAGCAGTGCGCAACATGCACCCACATTTCTGCGATATTTGGATGGTAATACACAATTAAAACTTTTTTCTTTTCTACTTTTATGTCCATTATATCAAGAGATCAATATATGGGGGTAGCCTCACAAATTCTTTTAATGTCAGAAGTTATTCTGCACTAACATAGATGAGGATACAATCAAAAAATAGACTCTTCAAATTTCATAAAGCGATACTAAGTTTGTTTTCCTAATAATCTTGAGATTCTTAGTACAGAATCTTCTCTGTTTAGAGCAGGTAGAATTGGAAAATTGAAATTATTTATATTAAATATATTTTTTATTTTAATACATAATAAAATTTGTGTATTTATTTTGTTCTTGAAATTTAATTCAACCCAGACAATTGTCTTTCACATTAATGTGATTATCTGTTTTGCTTCCTTGGTTCTCAAAGTACATCGCAGTGGTGTAATAACTTGTATACAACAAAAAAGACCACTGATGTTTAAACAAGTTGTTTCGACTGTATTTTGCATTTATACATTTTCTTTTAATGTTAGAGTTTGTAAAATAGTTTAATTCAAAGCTTATTCTTCATGTATAACATTAGCCTTTTAAATTGCTTAGTGCATTTATTCTCTTAAAATATTCATTCTTTTAGTAATGGTAAGTATTATTTAGTAATACTTAGTAATATTTAAAATACAATGACTACCAATATGGCACGTTTTTCCATTTAACTGATTAAGATTTGGCATTGAAAAACCTTGTTTTCTCCACCTTCAAAGAATGGATAAACGATAAAAGATGTTTATTTACTCATGGGTCACATTGTGGTTTTACATTAGATTTTAATGTATTTTGTTGCCTAATCTGCCTTTCTTAAAATATGGAAAAGTAATCTGCATTGTGATTTCCCTTTTTCTGCTAGATGACTAGAGGTTCAGACTAAGGGCCTGACTTGTCATCCTTCATTTGTGTGAGTGAGTACTCTTCCATCAGTTCAGTAGTTCTTAGTTGAGTATTCATACAAATAAAGGATGTTTCAGTTAAGCATAAGTGTGTCATTCAGCTTTAATCATTTATGCTTGGATTATTTTCATTTTCACTTATGAATATTTGATATCTTAATCTTTTTTTCCTTTGATGAATCAATTTCAGAAGTTGTAGCTTCATTTCTTTTTTCAAGAGGTGTGCAGGAAATGTTGCTGAATATATAGCTTAACGTTGCAAAATTTTAGTGCAGTATTAAAGGAAATTGTTAAAAAGTCAAGTTTAATTATTCCAGTCTGCCACTGAAGACAAAGAGAGTTTTGTTTACACAGGTCTGACCTCTAAAGCATGCCAGATGTTGTGGAATGAGCTATATAAGAACTGAAATAGATGTTTACTCTTCAAAGTTAGGCGTGTTCCTCAGAAAAGAGATCCTTTAACCAATTACTCTCCTCTGTCCATTTCTACACAAATTGCCTTTTTAAAATTATTATTATATTGAGTGCCTTTTTTCCTCCCTGGCAAGTAGGAAAAAGGTTTTATTACTCAGATCATGAAGTAAGTACTCCATATAATAATTGCTGCTTCAAAAATAATAACGTAAGAGGAAGTTACAGGCAACATATGGTTTCACTTACACAAAGCATCACCTGACACAGTGGAGAAAGTCTCAGTAATTCTTTATATCTTCCCAGTATTTTATGGCATCTTTGAAAACTTTGTTTAACTGTATCCTTTTATTTATTGATAACTCCCCATTCAAATTAGGACAGTGTTAGTAACTTTCTCAGTTGGCTGTTTTGAAATGTGTTTGCTCTTGGACTTAAACAGCTAGTCGGAACTCTTTTCCAATTAGTATTGCCTTGCTCATTAGGCTTAGAAAGTAGGTTTCTTATTAACCAGCATTGGTTTGACCTCTTTTTGCCAACACTTTACAGTATTTTGTCAATATTTTAAAATATTCTGAAAATGGGACAACTTTCCAAAGCAAACCCTGTGGGAACCAGAGCTTACTTGTGAGAATCAACCTGGTGAGAAGTCAGGCTGAGAAATCTATGGAGCCTTCTTCTACACCAACTCACCTCTTCATAAGGTCATCTGTGTTGTATAGTTATCCAGACTCGGAGCTTTTACTGGTCAGCACCTATAAATACTGTAACTTGCCCATAGTTATGGAAAAGAAGTACAATAATGAGAGCCATGAGCTCTAGCATCACTTCTAATGGTGATCTCTAATGATTTGTCCACTTTGTAGTCTTTATGTCTTCAAGAGAGTACTAACATGCCTTCATTTTACAAATAAAAACCAGTAAACTTGCAGAGGAGCATTCCAGGAAGAGGTGATGTTAGACACCATACTGCCAGCATGGCAGACCAAAGTTTTGTCAGCTGAGTAGAAAGGCCTTTCAAATTCACAGGTATTCAGTATGTACACTTATCTGTACCTGCAACATAATTCCTCTCTTACATGCTTGTTCTATCAGGCAGTACTTACTGGATGCTGTTACAGATCAGAAAACTGTATGAAAGTGCTATCTTTCACTTGTTCCACATCTAAAGTATTCATTCAGTGGCATGTTATTTCTGTTGACCAATATGATGGATGTGACAACCAGATTGGCTGATACAAGCAATTACATATACTGCATTTAATCAAGTACATCAATGCAGAATATCAAGGTTTCTGTTTTGTTTGGGTTTGGGTTTTTTTTTTTTTTTTCGAATTTAGTGTCTAACAGCTTTAATATTTCCTATATATGATACTTGGATTCAACTTAGAAGAAGGAATGAAAATAGGCATTTAGGAAATAGTGAAGAGATGTCTCTCTTGCTATATTGTGTTGTGTAATGTATTTCAAAACTCTTTCCAAATTCCTTCTAGCTTGTATCGGGCATTAACCAAGCAGGTCTTATAGTTTTGAATGGAAACAGTATCATTATACTTTGGAAACTTTGAAAATGGGCATGATACATAAATATACATCATATGAGATTTAAACTATTGCTTATTTCTGTCTCAGACCAGCTGTTTTTCATTTTAAAACTCATGTGAGGGATTTCTATATTGATATTATATACTACACACTATATTTTAAATACTAATAATATAATGTGTATTTTTATTATATAATGTTTTTAATTATGTATAGACTATAATAATAATAATAATAATGTTGTATAGTAGTATTCTATAATATTAATGCTTTGGTATGATAAATAATTAAATATATTTTATACATTATACATTGCACATTATATATATTACATCTTAGTATATTTTCAACTGAGTACATGACATACAGCTATATTTGAAATCAGAAGGGAAATGCTCAGGTCACACACGGAACTATAAATTGTCTATTTCTTCATGACTCAAATTATGAAATAATAATTCTGTTTCAGCCACACATTCTTACCCTGTTTATCTCTAAGCTGTGCAAGTGCCACTCTTCAACAGTTTCTTCTGTCCTGGCTTTAGGATCCATTTGGATAATCCAGAATATTTACTCTAAAGTCTAATATTCTTTAAAAAAGGGAAAAAGTACAATGCTTTCCTGTTATTCAAGTCTTGGAAATGTAAATTCTACAGGATAAATAACAATACCAGTAAGAATATCATAATTTAGGGTATGTTGCTTACTAAGTCACGGGGTGTAATGAGAGGCGTATGGATTCACAGAATACTAATAGGACATAGAGGCTTCTGTACATGGCCTCCTAAGTGCCTTGACTGCTCCTTCTACTCCAAGTTTGTATCACTCGGGAGATGTCCCCGTAAGAAGTGTCCTCTAAACACAGAAGTAGGTAGTACCGAAGCTGTAGTGGAATGGATGCTCCAGCCAGTGTTAGCTGCTGGGTTGTGCATCTGTTGTGGAAAGTAGTCTTGGTGTTCAGGGTATCCCCCTTCTGTTATACAAAAATACTGCTTATGTGGGTGGTAGCTGCTACAAGGGCTGAAGAAGACCAGTACGAGGGTGACACCACGAAGATACCAGCCAACAGGGGAAAGAACAGCAGGGAAGGCTGTGTGTCTTCTCTGTAGTTCTCTGTCAGATGTGTTCAGATCAAAATACATAGGATCCTGACTTAGACAAAGAGCCAGTACCACACTACCTTAACTGGAGAATTAGCAGAACTCATGCAGCCAGCTTCCCTTTGGCTTTGAGATTACCAATAGATTTCAAGTTGTTTAATGAAGAATGAAGTCCAAAGCTTTCTCTATAATTGGAGGCATTCATAATGCTCCCTTTATAAATTTTCTGGTGCCGAATAATGTAGTTTAGTTAATGTTGCAAGCTTTCCCTCATTTGGGGCACTAATATGGTCTCTCACTTATACAGTTATTCCTTGAAACTTGGAGGAACATGATATTTTTAAGGGGTATTGATGCACACACACGCACACGCATTGAATAACGGCAATTCCTTAGGAAACATTTAATGCAGAATTCCTATGTCTTTCTGCCAGCTCCCTCTAAGAAGCTATGAGATTCATCTAAGAGACTAACACTAAGAGAATTACTTTTTAACACTAATAGCTTTAAAATTTGTTTTACTATTTATGTTCCAAATATGCCCAAACCAGCATGTTATACTGCTTTCTTGCCTAATATTAGACAAACAAATCTCACTTCATTCCCAACCTGTTTGTTGCACACATAGTAGCAAACTGATGTGGTTACATTTCTGAAAAGGGTCCTACTACAAAGAAAATACTTTGTATACTCTGCAAGTCTAAAATTTTACTTAAGGCAATAAATGGCTAGAAAAGCAACACCCCTTTATACAATGCAAACCACAGAGCTACATGAAGAGCAAAGAACCTTGAAGTGGTAAAGTGGCATTTTTATCTCTTACATGAGATATTTTCAAACGAGAGATAGCCCAAAAACTTACACGTGAAACTCTGACATTTTCTGCCTAATAATTTTAGTGACACTATTAAGAGACTAATAGGCTACCTTTAGAGTATATCTGTATTTTAATTGCAATTCACTTAAAATGTCACAATGCACCAAACTTCTGCCCAGCGTTCAAACATGTTCAATATTCAAACGTTTTAGTATGTGCAAGAGCCAGACCTTCCCTGACCTCTCAACATTTCCTGAGCCTTAAACCCCTGCCCCAGGATACACAGGAATTAACGTAGTTTAATGGCATTTTTGAAATCTATCCCTGCAGAGACTAGAGGCCTGGAAGCCAGTATACTTCAGAGTCTAGAAACGCCTGTTTTAATATGTAATAAAAGAGAGGGGAAAGAGGATCCAATAACACAACAGAAACAGAAGAATCTCATAATTAAAAACACAGAAGTATCCTCAATCAGATGGTTATCTCTTTAGATAACACCTTTTAGTGTAGGTAAATACATGCACCATGGTCTTGAAATGCAACAACACGTTTATTAGGCTTCTTCCATCAGACAAACACAGCTTTAACAGACAAATCAGGTGAAGACTTCTTAGCTACAACAATCTGTGAGCCTTTTTTCTTTAGGGAATATATTTAAAGAAACATTTTCTCCAAAATGCTGGCATTCAGATAAAAGGTGATTATAACTAAAGTTTACTAAAAGTAAAATAGGTTTAGAAAAGAAAGAAGGCCTGTATGCAAGATAAAATATTTACATGAGAGAAAGAATTCTAGCACTACTAACGGAGAGACCTACTACTTTAAGAAGAACAAAAAGTATTTTAAATCGCCAGGATATCATCTTTTATTCAGAACATAGAAGAAAGCTCTTTTGGGGAACACTTTCAGAAATTAATTTAAAATAATGACTCTTCAGTTGTTTGGAAAACAGTAGCAAAAACCAGAAACAATAACATTATACAGAAGAAAAAGACATGGACATTTCTTATCATACTTACCACTTGTTTTAATTATAGAGCCATTTAGGACAGTTGCGTGGGGACACAGAAGAAGCTGGAGGGATTTACCTATTGGAAGCAGAAATTAAGATTTCATGATATGCTTATGACTTTATGTTCCTTACACAATATACATAATAAAGTTGGGAAGTGTTACAGGAAGGAAAGCTTTTTTTCAGTAATGAGGATATGAATTAAAATACTGTAAGTCACAGATACAGTGGTGTGGCTTAAAACAGTAAAGGATGACAGATGACTTCTCAAATGTATAGATAATGAATTTAGATATTTTGGCACTAATGTTCCGAAGAAGGAGGACCTGTTTCAATGAAATATGGAATGGCAATTACTTACTCTGATGTAAATGTGAAAATATTATTACCAGTGAAATGACCTGGTGAATTCCAGGGCTTTAAATGAATAGTTGGACTTCAGTATCTCTTTTTCCTGAATCTCTCTTAATCGACAGAAGAATCTTAAAGAACTCTATAAAAATAATTAAACAACTCCTAAAGGTTAAATTGTAAGTTAACACGCAAAATAGAACAACTGAAACAATGCTGCGGCAGGACAAACCAGGGCAGTGCTGCCACAGAATTCCTGGAGGAAACGCTTCTTCAGAAACACTGATAGAACAGAACTTACTGACCTCAATCCTGTACGGTAGGTAGCTCAGCCCAAAACCTTCAGTATAAAAATTGTAGCAAGCATGAAGCAGTCTCTGGAATTTAAAAGCACAAGTGGCAGTATATGGCACTTTGGGCAATATGGAATTTGCCAAGAAAAATATAATATACACACACACACACACAGAGTTA
The DNA here is from genome assembly GCF_000699105.1 of Pygoscelis adeliae. Classification (NCBI taxonomy): domain Eukaryota; kingdom Metazoa; phylum Chordata; class Aves; order Sphenisciformes; family Spheniscidae; genus Pygoscelis; species Pygoscelis adeliae. The sequence goes on from NW_008825104.1 coordinate 4,915,729, forward strand.
CATATACAGAGAAAGAGGGAGAGGAGAGAGATGTTTTCACGCAGACTCAAAAATTGCACAAGTCTTGAACAAGGGGAAATATTTATTCATGGCATGCAACCTTAGATAACATTATATTTATAATAGATGTATTTAAAGATAACTATCTGTGATAGAAATTTTTAAAATCGGTTCTTTATAAAAACCTCTTAGAAGGCAAGCTGATACAGCTATTTACCTTATGAAATTTCATACAGAAATCTGAAATGTGCAAAGGCAATGGAAATTGTTTCATAATGTATTATTTCAAAGCTATGCTTTTAAAAGACAAAATTCAGAGTCTGTAAATTTATGAAGTGTGGATTGCAAATATGAACCAACAGCAAAAGATTAGAATGAGCTAATGCAGATCACAACTGTTATCTCAAAATTAACCAGATAGCACAAGTTTGGTACTATCTGTTTCATGGAAGATTTTAATCTTTATATGATTAGATAGTACTGTTGTCCCAGATATCAATGTGAAATGTAAAATTACACAGGCCTTACTTTATGCAGGACATGATGGAGAAGGGAGAGCTTGTAGTGCTGCAAAATTGACATGGAAATGAATTTTGCAACAGCATTCTGGGGAGACAAGAGCGGTGAAAAACTAATTAGTCAGGGAAAGGTTGTTACAGTGAATGAGATACGAGATGGTGAAAGCCTTGCTGAGGGGTTTTAGCTGTTGGGGCGGGTAAGAAATGGGGCCACTATGAGTGCATATTGCTAACATTTTTACTTCACTTTATGTTTCATTGCAAATGCTTGGCAGAACCACTGACCAAACTTGTCTTTTGGATAGGACATCTAGGCGAAACTGCATTGCTTTTTAACATTTCTCAGATAGTTACTAAGTGGATGGAGTACTTATTCTCGTGTTGCATTTTTCACATAAATGTTCATCTGAACTAAATACCAAATATATTATTTTGCCGACTGCATTTTCTCAGCATTTCTACAATTCTGCAATAGATGCCCTTTCACAAAAATAGGAACAGTATTGTTTACTTGCTAAATAGTTCTCAAATGTTAAGTGCATCTCACAGCAAGGACATAGGCACGAAGCAGAAAGTATACGGATTCTATATTGTTACTATGAATATTGCAAATTGAAGAAATATTTTACAATGCAATTACACTTTTGAATAGAAATTTTGCAAAATCAGTATTCTTGATTCAAAATTTTGCTCTTTCTGTTCTGTATCACATTTGGGTTCTATATTATTCAAATTTTCACTGATTGTAAATACAGATTTTCTTCTGATTCATACAGCATGAAAAGACTAAGCAATTTTGAGTTATAGTCGTAGTTTGTATCAAAAAATAGAAACTCCTTTGAGTCTAAGAATATACTTCTCTATACATTTTCTAAAAGCTAAAAACATAGCAAAATTCTCCATTCTTTGAAAGCTGGTCTAAGTAAATTTGGAAAGCAGAAAAGCAATAAATACAGAACACTTATATTACTATTTTTGTGAAGTCACATTTCACAGCAGGTCCAGACTTTACAGTGCCACTACCAAATGTTTTAAACATCCTGTAGGATTGTACATTTGTACAGCGTGAATCGAAGTCTGTTTCTACAGGAATGGAGCCGCACACCCACCAACATGAGTAAAAAATTTAATTCTTTCCTTTGCTATTTATTTCTGTGAACAGAATTGGAAGGAAGAGGGGGAATAAATACTGAGAAAAGTGTTGAAGACAGATTTCTAAGGATAAGTAGTATTTGACAGACATGTTGGAGTAACTACTTGGACAAAAACTGAAAGAAGATTTGCTTATTTACAAAAAACTCACAGAACTACTCCATGTGGGAAACTGGTTATTAACTAGTTCTTCTTTAACATAATATACGCAAGGGCCATTCTTCTCAGTGAAAGCAAGCAATTACTTTCACAAACTCATATGTAATGAGTCTCATCTATACTGTTAAATTAATGTCCAGCATATAACCATACTTTTTCCTTGGAGTTGAGGTGCTAGGAATTCAGCGCTCACCTGCCATTTTTTTAACATTATTTCCTCTCAGGCATTTGATGAACCCCAGCGGGGTTTGTTGCTTACATATTTAGGTCTTAATTCCATAATTTTTCCCAACAGTAGTTTCTGACTGACGACTAATACCTACCTTCTTTCTTGGACCTCTACAGAGTTATTGTACCATGAAAACCAGAAAAATGAGAGTCTTTTTGAGAAAAAAGCCCAACACACACCTGCTTGAGGGAACCAAGGGAAATTCAATAAATAGAGATTACAATTATTAAACATTGTGAAAAACAGGTGTCAAGGTTGTCTGCTATCAGGCTTCTTTTCCTAAAACCTCCCTGAGCCCAAGATGGCTCAAAACATACTGCTGCAACTGAGACTGAGATGCCTCTTCTGGGTTCTGTTTGCTCCTTCTTTGGAAGGTATTTTAACAAATTTAAATGTGCCTCAAATGACCCAGCAAGATCTTGCTGCGCTGACAGCATGACACCAATACCTTATGCTGGAAGCGAAGATGCCAGGCCAGCCAGGATAATGCTGGAAACCTGAGCTAGGCGATGGGGTCTCTGGGCTGATCAACTGCTGACCTGCCCCCAAGTTTTGTCAGCGGGGCTGGAGACAGGGACAGATAGCTGTTCCACTCCAGAGGGGATCCTGGTGCTCAGGCAGCATGTAGGGCCCTGGCTGGGGTGGAAGAAGGATGACCCAAAGCAACAGTAATAGGTGCCCCCATTGCCACTTAAGTATCAAAGCCAGAACATCCATCATTAAAATAACAAGCTCATCGATGCTTAGCAAGCACTATGCAGTAATATAATCATCGAGTTTGTTTAACAGGGTGGTACCATGTTTCAAAGTGAGCTTCTTTACACCGATTGGATCATATACCTTCTGGTGACTTTTTTTTAATTGAGCTTAGTGAAAGTGACACCTCGTCTATCAAACCAGACACACCTATCAAACGCTAACATAAAAAAATGGAAAAGAGGTTAGGGTTTTCAAGGCAAATGTGCTTTGAGAACTGAAATAATAGTTTATTATCCCATCTTTTGCTGGCCACTTAGAGTACTTAAACCATGCTGCTAGTCTGTAGATATTGATAGTCTAGGATATTGATAGTACACTAGTAGATGAAAAATTAATTCTTCATTTCTGCTAAAAATGCCCATGAGACTTATCCAAAGGGTAATATCTAGCACTTTGTAATACCTGGTTATGATCTGCACTCCAGCACTTTCAGTGGTGGGAGAGGTTTACATTTATTTTAGGATTCTATTAGATTCATAAATTAGTCTTTACTAAAGGACAGATTGAATTTTCTAAGGGGAAAAACTGGATTTGCATTGATTCACAGTATTCTAATGGTACACACATACCTCTAAATTTTTTTCTTTCGATGAGCACACAATATCTGGCTGGAGCAGAACACTCTGCATGCACTACAGCTCCACCACACAGTAATAATGACACCATACGATATTTGAAATGGTTTGGCAACCCAGTTTAATAGATCTGCACTAAGTTATATACTCTATCCATCACTCTTTTTTCCACATAAATATTAACAGTATTCTCTGCTTCATCTGCAATGCTTATGGGAAGACTGAAACCAAAAACTCGCAAAACATTGTCAGTGGCCAATCTCTTTCACCAAGGACCTGCATGTTTTCTCCCCAACACTTCAGATCTCTGTTTACTGAAATGATGATTTTACATTTACAACTTCTAGGTTATTCTGAGCTTTGAATTTTCAAGTACCGCATAGAGCTTGCTGCACGCTTGTACTCAAGTATTTCAAAGGGAATGCTGATTTGACTTCAGCATGCTTACTGTTAGCAGTTCAGAGTTGGCACCACTGTCTTTAAAGCCAAGCATTTTTATGAAGTCCTGGATTTCCTTAGCTATTAGTTTTTAGATAATATTAAAGTTTATCAGTATATAGAACTATTTTGTGATGCAATTTTTAAGTATCTTATCGTCCACATTAAAAGGCTACATGGTCAAGAAGGGCAATGGGTCAGAATGGAGATTAATGGACATTCTTGGCTAATTCTGCAATTTAATTTAAAGAGCTACTTTGAAACTATAGAAAAAGTAGTTATCTTTTTTACATGGGGGACAAGGGGATGTGCCCCTAATAAGAAATTTCTTGCTTATGAATTGCAGACTTTCTTAGCATATAAGCTCTTGAATAACTTTAACTTTTGAGCTAATCATGCAGTTTTGCTTCCCTTTTATGCAATGCTTCAGAGATCCAGAATTTTTTTCAAAGGCAGCAAGATAGTGTTTTTTCCACCACTTTTGATGTTTCCAGTGAAGCTTGATCCAACCATTGAATGAACTAACTTTTGGTAACTGTTAACATTTTAAAGATTATAATTACAACAGTTTTGTAACAACAGATCAGGGTCACAATAAAATGACTAATCTGGTTCCCTTGTTGTATTTCTCTCCAGCAGTTAGATTTGGTGATATGCTTGCTTTCTTTTCCTTTCCCCCCCTTTTTAAAAACAAATTTGTCCTAATAAGGAATCAGTACAAAATTGAATTAATGTTGAAATCCTTTCCTCCAGAGATCTGTAGTGCTTTAAAGAAACAATACTTTTTGTCTTGAAAGCATGCACTGAGCTACTGTTATTAGAAAAGAGAGAGCAATTACTGCATTTTAAAGATAAAATATCCCCTTTTCTAATTGACTTTAAATATGAGAGGCACAAGTTTAACAAACATTTCATTTATGTTTCTTCTTCTTCAGAGGAAGCCTAATCTGCGCACTGAAATCTGTCATTTTTCATATCCATAATTTGCCCCTTCTGAAAATAAGCCTCTCAAAATAATGAGTGGGTGGTTCTCATGGTTTAACCCCAGCCAGCAACTAAGCACCACACAGCTGTTACCCTCCGGTGGGATGGGGGAGAGAATCAGAAGAGTAAAACTGAGAAAACTCGTGGGCTGAGATAAAGACAGTTTAACAGGTAAAGCAAAAGCTGCATGCGCAAGCAAAGCAAAACAAGGAATTCATTCACTACATCCCATGGGCAGGCAGGTGTTCCGCCATCTCCAGGAAAGCAGGGCTCCATCACGCCTAATGGTTACTTGGGAAGACAAACGCCATCACTCCAAACGTCCCCCCCTTCCTTCTTCTTCCCCCAGCTTTATATGCTGAGCATGACATCATATGGTATGGAATACCCCTTTGGTCAGTTGGGGTGAGCTGTCCCAGCTGTGTCGCCTCCC
>NW_008825104.1:4922645-4929978 GCF_000699105.1 Pygoscelis adeliae
TGCTCAGCAGTAACTAAAACATCCCTGTGTTATCAACACTGTTTTCAGCACAAATCCAAAGCATAGCCCCATACTAGCTACTGTGAAGAAAATTAACTCTACCCCAGCCAAAACCAGCACAGTGGGGTTTTTTAGTTCTGCCAAGATGTTTTTCCTTTTAGGGATCTGAATAATAACCTGTTATGAATGTCAAAGGGCAAATTCAAAGGAAAGAGTTATTTATTAAAAAAATAGGAAGTATTTTTTTAATAAGAACCCTTGTGCAATAAATGTCTCTCATTTCCAACTATGCTGTCTCTACAGCTGTGTGCATGAGTAGCTATCAGAAACTTCCAGAGCTCTTTTCTGTGTCCATTCCCACTGCTTGCTCAGTTCCCTCCCCTTTCCTGCACACCTTTTTAAGTATGCAAGTAAGATGCAAAAGATTTTTCAAAAGTCAGCCCTTAAATGGATGTGCTTTCCTAAACCCAACATACAACTCCCATGAGAACATAAAACTCCAGAAAAGAACACAAACTCTACATTATATATGCCATCAGCAATAGACCACCATCTGATTTTTTGTTGTTTTTGTTCACAAAAGGAAGGTTTGCAGAGATTCCTGAAAGCTGTTGTTCTTATGGATTATTTCATAAAGGGATGCCATATAATAGAACATACACCCTCTGCTTTAGGTCATGTGCCTACTACATGTGATAGGCCACTATTTCTGGTTCTGTCATTGCCCTAAAAGAATTCTCAGGAATTAAAGTTTGAGCAGAGAAAAACAGGAAAAGTCCTGCATGCCATTTGAAAAAGATAGTCCTACCCAAACTGGGATATCTGGCTACCTAACTTATGGTTTACTGTCATCTCTGCTCCTTCCAGTTGCTGACATTTCTGGGAATCACTCCTTTTTCTTCTTTATATAAAAAGCAGATGTTACCACATAAGAATCATGCCTATCCAAATTAAACCAAAATCTGCTTTATTTTCCTTAAACACTGTATCTTTCCTATTTAATGTTTAAATCACACAGATATGAATCCTGCTGTCAGCTTCACTTCATGCCTGCTATTGCAGCCTTCAGAATATCTCCACCACACCATTATCTCCCCAGCAGTGTGGTAATCTGCAAGACTAATTTCACGAGCTGATCCTTAGATTTAACCTTGGAATTATCCTTTCTTATATCTGAGATTTAGCTTCAGACTGCAGGTGACTGCCTTAAATTTCCCTCGTTGTCTAAAGCTGTGGTTCCATGTTTGCAGTTGTGCATTGTCATATTACTTCGGAGTACAGGTTTGAGTCAGTTCAAACACAAGGGCACTTTTCCAACACCACTGTTCACTTAGCAAGAGCTAATGGCAGAGGTTTTAGGATGGCGAGGACCCTGATGCTCTGACTGCTGTGTGTGCAGCCATTCACTTGTCCATCCTCTTTCCTTGTGTGGCTCCCTGTGGACTGGTCTTTTTGGAAGAACTGGCCTTCTGTTTATAATGTCAGACTTCCCCTATGTTGCTGGCCAGAAACAACTGTCCTTAAAGCACTGCTTCACTGCCAGGACACCATTCAGCACTGCAAAGCAATACATAATTTTTGCTTTCAACTGAGCAGTGACTGCAGCTGCAGACGCATGGATTCTTGCCTGATGACAGCTGTACATGCCTGATGCAGCTGCATTGAGACCCTCTGTGCCAGGCATGAGCCTTCTTGTCCACTAATGTTCTCATACAGGGAGAATAGGTACATGTAGCAATGGAATGACACCAGGTCAGGCGGCCCCAAGCCTAAAAATTCCCAATATATTGTTGGGCTTTGTGTGAAGATGAGTAACTACTCGCACCTGTGCATCAGAATCATGAAGGATGCCCTCTGAGCTATTTTATGCAAAATCCCACATTTGTTCTGCAAAACTGTGTATAGTTGAATTGAAACCAAGAAACCATCATTCCCCACACCTTTTGTTCTCAATCTTTTTCCTTGTCTTATTTGTTGCAGAACAGAACTCCTGACATTTGAGGACCACAGTTTTGAATCACTCACTCTTGACATGTATACAGATTCCTCCCTGAATTGTTCTCCATATCCCAGAACTTCAATTCAATTGCTTTCTAATTGGAATGTAATTGCTTAATAATTACAACTTAATAATCACTCAATGAAGAAAATACGAGTGATTAAAAAGCAACGCAAAACATAAAATAATCAAAATGCAGACAACTATTTACATTCAACTATTTATGTAGTTTTAAATTGGAAAGGGTGAGAGACACGCTGAAAAGTTATTTGCCAGAATAATTTGGTTGGAAGGGATCATAGCACAAGTCATGCTACCGTCTAGGCAATTCCCACTGAAGTCCATCAGTGCACCTCTTCTTCAGGGGTATGGATATGAGAAGAGGTTGGGGAGGTGTAAGAAAAGGGCTGCAGAAGCCAGGCATCTGCGGTATAATACAGCAAGAGATAATACAGTGGAAGGAGGAGACAGGTGAGACTGAGGTCTGCTCACTGCCTGAACTAGCTCTTTTATCACCTTCCTTAGCTTCTGCTCTTCCTCCCACTCTTAAATCGGTACAGGAACATATGCAAGCAGCACAGACTGCTAGCGCTGCTTGGCTTCACTCCATAGCTGCCTGGAATGCTCTCCCCACTCCCAGATAGCATGTGTTCGCTTTGCTGCATCTTCCCTCATGACTGCAGCTTACTATTCATTGCTCCCACACGCTGGCTTCCATGGTAGGTTAGCCATCCTCTTAAAGGCAGCGTTTGTGGCAGTGTGTGGCTTCATCCACGGGTGTCATGACTCTTTAGACAAGAAGGGGAAAATGGTTACTGTTCTGTCCCCAGCTAGATGGATACATAAGTCTTCTTCCAGCAAGAATAACTCTTCTTACATGATTACATCTTGCTGTCTTGGCCAGTGGTAATGATTGCTGGGCTCTGTAAGTGTGCTTATGCTTACTCTTGCTGCCTGTGGGATGGGAAATAGGCAGACAAGTTCAGTCTGGGAGAAAAATGAAGACACCTTGCTGGTGATAGCTATGCTGTGCCTGCACGTTCCTAAAATAGAGGCATCCCCTGCCGTGGGAGAAGGGCTCTACTCCTTGGACGAAGACCAGCAACTGGTCCACAGGGAAAAGAAGCAGAGGGAAGGATGGTTTGCTGATGATCTACTCTTTGTAGAGTCCCAGAACAGATGGAGCAAAATAGGACTAGGGGGAATATGAAGAGCAGCAGAGAATAATGGCTCCACTGGGAACAGCCTTTACTTCTCATATCTAACCTTCGTTTTGAATGACATGATACTGAGCAATGTCATTCTAGGTCAGCAAAAATGATTCTTTGCTCAAGCCAACAATGACCCAATTTTGTTATTACACAGGATGCCCTTAGAGCACCTGGACATGAGTGAAATCAGTTACTCCAAGTAGCAAATATGAGATGTTGGTTCTCTGCTGTGAACTAAAGTTCAGTTCTGATTCCCCTGAGGGGCATGAGGAACAGTGGCTGGACGCACACGTCCTTATGTCAGTGCAGGTCTGGGGTAGGGCTTACAGGGCAGGGTCAGTCACAGCAAGAGTGGGGTAGAGCACGGGCACGCAGGGCATGAGATCGCTGGCAGTACTACACTGACCTTTAGCAAAATGACCACAACCTGGCTATACATCAGTTACCCATTCCCTGCTGCAATTCAGTTATTGCCCTGGGAATCCATCTCCTATCTACGAAGAGGTGAGCTGTCCACAGATAAGAATTCCAAATATCCTGCTACAGTTCTAGAACACAATGGGAAAATCTAAGTGTGGGGCTTCAGAAAGTGGTCAGGGTTCTCATAAAAAGGGCAAGAGGCTCACTAGCCTGAGTATTCACTGCTGCACTTATTAGGTGATCCCAGAGGTTTGGCTTGGTCATGCACCACCTCCTGTAAGCTGGTTCTACTCAGAAAACGGTGCAAGTGCACCTTCTGACAGTAGAACTGTCAAAGCTGCCCTACTGCCAGAAAAAGACTAAAGCTACCTCTTCAGATTATTTAAAACAAGTTTGTATTAGTGCAACACTTTGCATGACAGAAACACATATATTTCGATTCAGCAATCAGCACACTAAAACTGGATTTATTACCTTGTGAAATCAGGGCTTCACTGATTGTATGAAAGAGAGGTTAAATGGGAGTCTGCATGTAGCAGATCTTTGGAGTTCTGAATGCTGCTGTGATTTCTGCCCTTTCTCCTATCTTCTCCACACATTCTACTTTTAAATTGAGGCAAAAGATTTTGGGGAATATTGCAGCTCATGACCTTCAAGTATTATACTGAAATGCCTGTTTAGCACACTTCTCTTCCCTCTCTCCTAAGTTAAAATCTTTCCAGTGTTTTGCAAGTAAATCTCTCTGCTGTAAAACCTAGACAAAGGTTCTTGCTATTTTAAATTGTTCCAAGAGTTGTTATCTAATAACTCTTCAGGTAAAGTTTTACCTAACAGACTAGGTGTCTTGTGCCCAAACTTTCAGCAAGACTTTAAAATTGGTATCTGCACAGATCTAATTTCAAGCTGTAACTTGCACTTACACTACCATAGAGTTCTCTTGCTTGTTTCTATTACATGAGTTTCTAGCAGTCATTCAGTCTTCCATACCAGTCATTTTGCCCAACTTCTGCAGCAGAGCCTTAGCTATGTGCTCTTGTGGCACGTTGACATTCTCCATCCCTGATTTCTTCTAACAATTATGCTTGCATTTGATGCTGCATAGACTACTCCATTTTATAAAAGAAAACACTTCTTTACAAGGGTTCTAGGGCTTATTTCTTACAGCTTGGTTTTATTTTTTGAAGGTCCATCCTCTGTAAAACTGTGATCTACTTTATCAGCACAGAGAGCTGACCAAGACAGATCACTTGGTTGTCTACTCAGCATTCGAGCATTTTGGATTGAAAAAAACCTGACGGATTTTCCTTCCAGCTGATCTAAGCACTCCTTGCCACCATCTGAGGTTGGCATAAACATTGTAAATTCCACAAGTGATAGAAAATTGAGGGAACCAGGACTTGAAGGAATAATATCAAGTCAGTTCCTTACACAAGATTTCTTAAACACAGTATACAAGTACAGTACTCACACAAGCAGTTCAAACCTACTGCTTGTTGAAGTTTAAACTCTTCTTTCTGAGAAAATGGCCAATTCAGATTAAGATAATTCTGTTTGCTAAGGCGGCAACTACTTAAGAATTATTGAAAACTACTGAATGAAACCAATTCCAGGAGGCTGGGGAATTTTCAGTTGAGAGCGCTATTTTTATCTAAATAATTTCACCCATTCTCTACTAGAACTTATTTTTCAATGAACTTACTAGCGTATTAAAAATCAGATTGATGTATTTATGAGCTATATCTTGTACCAGAATTAGAAACAGTTAATTGCAAGTAGGTAATTATTAAAAAAAATTAAACTCTACTATTTGGAAAGCACGGTGTGGAGAGGATTTGTTGAGGGAGGGCATCCTTGGCTAATCATGTCTCTTTTCTAATTCTGAAACTCCTTTGGAAGATCAGAAAAATAATCGACAATGTCAGCCCTCAGCATCAAATGATGACCATTTATATTGCCCATGTTGTTTATGTATAGTACAAACTACTCAGTTAGTTTGAAGCGTAAATTAATTCTCATTTTCTATTATCTGGCAGTCAGTTGGTATCTCCTGAGTTAACACTTTTAGTAGCAAGCAAACATGGACTATCAAAGTTTTACCATTTAATTGTAAAATACTTGTTATCCTTTCCAAAAACGTGCTAATGCAGTTTCATTGTTGCCTTGAAACTCATATATGAGATGACAGATTATTCCCCTTTAACTGTGCACAAATTATTATCAGAGAAATGCCGCAATGTCAATGATTTGAAGCACCAGCAACCACACAGGAAAAGATATTCTTTTCAGCCAAACCTTCATTCATTCATGCATGCATTCATTCATTCATGTTCAGTTCAAAGAGGAGCAAATATACAGTTGCCAATGCACACGGCTTTTGAACTATCAACACGTATCATTGAGCTATGATATATTGAGCCATGGGTGAATATTGGAAAACAACATGATTTAATTTGCTGTCACCATAAGTGAGCTATATGAATGATTGTGACTAATACTGTAACGTACTTTTGTTGATCGTACAACAGCTGCCTTTCTGTTTTTTTAAAGTATGAAGTATTTTACACTTCATAGCAACAAAAAAGTTGAAAGTGTTTTGTTGTTTAGAAGCTATGCTTTTATGATTTGTCCCATTTGCATACCATCTTATATCTGATAGCCCTTCACAAATAATTGAGAAACTTCTGCATAAATTAGAGCAAGCCTTGAAGCAATTATTGCTCTCTTTACTGATCCATGCAAAATCAATTCTCGTCTACACGCAGGATTTTTCCTGACTTGTTGACAGAACACCACCATTGTAATGACTGCCAGTGTCACGATCAGAGTAATGATATACTTACAGCCATTAAAATACATAAAACTGTTAACATTCCGAGTCAGCCTTCAAAAAACCCTGGATAGTGTGTCCCACAGTTAGTCTATGATTATTACATGGGAAAAAAAATCACATTTGAATACCAAAAAGTTAAAAGGTCTGTTTTACTCTCATAGAAATTTCTTTTCCTCTGACCTGCCTCAAACCTCTCTTTTTTTGCATTTAAATGACAGCTTAAATCATTTCTTTAGAAAGCATGTAAAGAAATTCAGGGTTCACTGGTTTTAAAAGTGTTGCATCAATGCAGACTGTTTGATATCAAGTATATGGGATTTCAGATCTCAACCATAGCTCTGAACCAAAGGTTCTTCAATGCTTCAAACAGCTGCTCCCGTTTATTTGCATCATTCAGACCAGGTTCTTCAAACTGCAGTGTCAGTATTTCTGCGGAAGTATTTGAAAAGTCTTTCAAACTGCTTGAAATAGTTGAACACTTCCAAGAAGCCCTTTTAATGTGTCCACCCATGGAAGCAGGATTTTTGTGACTGTGGTTCAAAGCCATACCCTACCTACAGCCCTCGGTGAACCTTTGCGCAAAACATCCGAGAAGCCATGCGCTTGCCAAGCTATTTATCATGCCAAAAGGAGAAGGAACAAGAGAGTAAATTTGTGTTTTACCAAATAAGCCTCAAATTTGAAGTCTTTCTTGTTACCTTCGCATGTGCATTTCACTTTCCAGACGAGACCGGCTGTCCTGACCCACCCTGAGGCGGGGCAGGGGTGGAGGAAAGGAAAGCCCACGCGCCTCCTCCCTTTGGACGCCGCCCGCACGGTACCAAGTAGGCCCGAGACACGGTTACAAAATGGGGGCGGCCCTGACCGAGCCGG
>NW_008825104.1:4930867-4949411 GCF_000699105.1 Pygoscelis adeliae
CGGCAGCGCGGGAGGGGGCTACTCTGCGCCAGGCTTGGGGCCTGACGGCTGCGGGGGGCTCGTAGGATAAGCAGCGCTTTTGTAAGCCCTGGAAAGGGGCACAGCCGTTTCACAAGTTCAGGTTTCCGTGTTTTCTTCTGTTGCTGAAACAACACAAATCACGTTTCAGGTGCATTATTTTGAAGAAAAAAAAAAGGTTTCTTGATTTTGGTAGTAACTTTGTCTCTGCATAATACTACGACAGTCTTCTCTTCCGTTTGACTGACCCAGATAGTTAAGCTTAGTGAATTTACCCCCTTTTTCCTCTCTAGGCTCCTCCCAGCCCCCATCAAGCTTGCTTGCTTCTTTACGTTATTTCTGAAGCATGCAGGGGACTGATGGCTAGGTATAAGTTCTACCCTGCATCTCAAAACGCTGTGTTGTAATGTACGTTAAAGCTTTTAGTTTTCGCACTATTGTCATACAGCTGAGAACTGTTTCTTTACCTGCTGTTCTGGCTTCAGCTGTCAAAATGAGCTGACCTGCTTGGATGCTTCCCCTCCTTAGCTTTTCTTTCTTTGTTATTTGAATCCAGTTCAACTAATTTCTTGAGCTACTTACTTTAATAATCTTATCGAACTTTTTTTTGCCACATTTTATTTCATCTGACACTTTAAAGCATACACATAGTATATGGCAGTGAGTTTAGGATGTCAGCTGGAATAATTAAGCCTTTTAAAAATTGAGCTGTCACATTTCAAGCATAATTCTGTGCAGGTAGTTGCTGGAAGCATAGTGTTACTGACATTTATTCATTGGAGCCTGTCTGAATCATTAGTTTAGTTTTCATGCTCATAAAATTTAGTTGATGGTATTCCTTAGGCTAGACAGTGTGTTTTTATTTGATGTTGTACACAGTGCGATGACCTTCCAGATGAACAGCAGTCCTGGTGTTGAGGTTGTCGCCAACAATAGTTTGGACTGGCACCAATGGCAGTGAGCACTGTTCTTTTAAATACCTTTTGGCACCAAGCACTGAAAAGGTGTCATTGTTCTAGAACGAGTCTTCAGCAACAAAAATACATGATGCTTTTCCTCACTTTTTTAAATAGTTATGAAAGTAACATCTAGCAAAATTTACTGTCTATAGATACCCAGAGCGGTTAGGGGTATTGGAAGCAGTATAGTTGTCCCTGCATTGCTCTTCAGCCCAGGTAACTTGTTGTATGTAGTCTTTCTGAAACCTAAGCTAGGGACCTACCTCAGCCATACTTCCAGTTTGAAGACATTGCTTGAAGCGCAATAGTTTATTCCAATTTCTCTTCAGGGGAAGGACTTCTATTGTAGCTGCCAGGCAGAATCCACGCTCTTCTTACCTGAAATGCATCACGATAAAAGGACTCTGTAACAACTTGCCTGTAACTTGAAGCTCACTGTTAAACACAGCTCTGGATTTCTTTTATTTGCAGAAGTTGGTTTAGGAAAGCTGTATACTTTTTCTTTTTCAGAGGCTTTTTTCACTTCCTTCAGTCTTTGCTAACTTCCATCACATTCCACTGCCCACAAAAGGTAATTTTGCATACCTTTACTCATCCACATGTTTAACTTGAAGGGGCAGAAGACGTCATATATAAGCCAAACCTTGATTGCCATTTCGTTGGCATAAGAGCTTTGAAATTAGTGGGTATTAATACATGTCTGCATGTAAGTTTTGTCTGACTGTGTGTTTTAAAATACTTACACAAGGAACCAGTACTTCCAGGTGGACCCTGACAACCTGTCATGTTGTCTGAACACCTAATTCAAATGTATTCATATTTTTATTTGTCCTTGCTTGATAATTTTATGTATGATGTGATTAGTTGTTTTCCTTACTTTTGAAGCCACTTGCTGTGCTAATGTAAAATCACAAAGTAGTATGGCAGAGAAGGGGGGGGGGGGCATCATGTGGAAGAGTGGTTGCCAAGGTCTAAAGGTAGATCATTCTTTTTCTCAAATATTTTGGTTTTACTAATTGTCTGTGATCTACTTGTGAGGTTTCCTGTGACTATTCTCATGACTTTTAATAAAAAGATTTCAGCAGAGATTCTTGCTTGATGTTGAATCAAATAAATATGTTCCCTGGGAAGATAAAGGTAAAGCAGAAACATCTAGTTTGCTCAGTATTTTGGGTAGTTAGTTCTTTTGGAAACCTAAAATTAAATTATGTTTCTGTTTTGGTATCTACTGGAAGTAATGAAATTTAGTTTGTAAAATAGAATTTTTGTTTCAAGTATGAGCTTACTTGGATTGATCATAAAACGTTGTTGATTTTGAGACAGTGGCTACTTAACCTCTGCTTTTTCTTTTTTTATTCTTAAAAAAACCCGAACAAAACAAACTTGAACTGAACCCAAAGGCTCACATGCTTTTGAAGTCATAGTATTCCTCTGTAAATAGCTGTCCTCTGGATGCTGTACCAACAAAACCAAGAGATGTTTTGGTTTGAAAGACAAGAGGTAATGAAACAAACAGATAAGTAACATTCTAACACTAAAAAGCTTTTGATCACATTCAAGTTGTGCAGAAGAAAATGCATCCATGTACCATACAAATGAAGACATGATAATCCTGCTATAATTTGATGTAGCAGCATTGTGAAGAGATACACATTTGGTGTGACCTCAAGTATCATAAATGAAAGCAGACTAATAATGAAAGCTGTTTCATTTCTTTCACTGAGAAGCACTTGTCATAGCTTGTGCGTATGAATTCACACTTGGTAAAGTTCTCACTGACAAACAGTGCAGTCCCACAGCACCCAAACAGGGTGAGCAGAGCAGATCTGGTGATGGTAACTGCATTCATCCAAGAGTCTAGAGTGCTAGACAAGTCCATAGAGAGGGGGCAGATCTGAGCCCAAGTTAGAAAGTCAAGTCAACATCAAGATCAGGTCCAGTGAAAGTAACCAGGGTCAGCCAACAGTCCCATGACGACCAGGCAAGTCCTTAGTGATGAGGCGGGTCTGACCACCTAGCAGGGGTTTGGGCATCCTCAAGATCCTGACAGTTTATTCTTGAATAGACTAAAGCAGCATGAAATAAATTTTGCATGAAAAACAAAGGCAAATTTCTAACGTAGCTGTCTCCTTGTTGTGCCTTTTTTTTTTTTTTTTTTTAAGTGTCATAAGATAGGGGATAGTTGTAGTCTTCTGTCTTGGGAGGTGATACAGATACAAAGGTTCTGAAACAGCAGTCTCTCTCTATTCTTTTATAAGTGAATTATACTACTACTAAGAGAAGAAATTCTTTTTTTTAAGTAGAGCTATGAATTTCACAGGCCTTTGTGGCTTGGCTAACAGACTGCAAAAGGTTTGAGGGCTGGCTGTTACAGTCTTCCAGACATATGAAATGGTTACTTATGAGTGACTGTGGAATTGGGACTTTAAAAACTGAGTTCTGTGATGAATTCTGTTGGGTCAGTTCATCTAATATGTTTAGAGCTCTGAGCAGGTGCAGGTATTTGATACTATAGAAATTATGGTAGGCCTGAAAACTAAGATATATTTCTGTCTAAATGTGAGTAGTGACCTTCAGGTAAAAGCCAAACCACTATGTGGTATGGATGAAGATTTAAACAGAATGGCCTGTGTCTTGTTCAGTTTTAGTGTGGAAGGACGCAATCGTGGAAACCCTCGAATGTATGTAATGTTAATTATGTGAGTAGTTTCTTTGGGTGGGTGTTGTGGTTTAACCTCAGTCGGCAACAGCACCACACAGCCACTTGCTCACTCCCCCCGGCCCTGGCTGGGATGAGAGAGAGAATTGGAAGAGTAGAAGTGAGAAAAACTCGTGGGTTGAGGTAAAAACAGTCTAATTATTGTTATCATTATTTTATTTCAATTATGTAATAATGATAATAATAATATACAAAGCAAGTGATGCACAATGCAATTGCTCACCACCTGCTGACCGATGCCCAGCCAGTCCCCGAGCAGTGGCCCCCCAGCCAGCTTTCCCCAATTGATGTACTGAGCATGACGTCACATGGTATGGAATGTCCCTTTGGCCAGTTTGGGTCAGCTGTCCTGGCTGTGCCCCCTCCCAGCTTCTTGTGCACCTCCAGCCTACTCAGCTGGTAGAGCATGGGAAGCTGGAAAGTCCTTGGCGAGTGTAAGCACTACCTAGCAACAACTAAAACATCGGTGTGTTATCGACTTTGTTCTCATGCTAAATCCAAAACACAGCACCATACTAGCTACTAGGAAGGAAATTAACTCTATCGCTGCGGAAACCAGGACAGTGGGATTAGGTATCCAAACTGATTAGCTTCGAGTTGTTGCTCCAAAAAGACATGGATCTTTTGTTGTTCTGTCGTGACTGCCATTCTTGTGTGGATGTCTGAGATGCTCTAAGATATCTGAAAATGGTGTTAGGCACCTGAATTGCTCCCACTGAGGTCACAGGATTACTTGAGTCACTAGAGCTAAGTATATGTTAGAGCTTAAATTTACTACAGAGGTAATTCCAGTTATAAGTTGGATATTACACTCAATCTGACTCACATGAGCACAAATTAATCTACTATCTGGTTTGGCAAGAAGTACAAGCTGGAGGTTTGATGCTGAAGCTAATAGTGCAGATGACTGCTACCTTGTGTGGCAGCAGAATCTATACAGTTTACGCCTTGATTTCTCAAGTGAAGCTAAAGTGATAGAAACTTACAGGAAGAAAGAGAAGTCTTAACTATTTTTGAAGGATCAGGACCCTAATTACTTGAAGTGTTTCTGCAGTATTTCTGCTTTAGAATTGAAAAGTTTTGTGGTGTCTCTGTATGCATAACTGAGTTTTAATTCTTTTATATGACTATAAAATATACCCAATTAAGTTGTCTGTCTTTAAGTTAGTAAGGGACATAAAATACAAACATTTTTCTGACTTTATTACCTGGTTTCCCTTCATGACTTCAAAATTTATAAATTCCCCTAAATCTTGCATAGTTTAATGCTGAACATCATGGTATTGGAAGTGTCCTTTAGCTGTCCTACATGGTAGTTAGCTTTCAAGAGTACACTTCATCAGTGCTGTAACTGCACTGCAATCTATTAAAACTGTGAAGTGTTTTAATAGATATTCAGTCTCAGCTATAGCTGCATTTTTTTCCAGATTTTCAGTAAAGTGTTAGCACATATTGCATTAGTGTTATTATTGCACTATATATTGAGATTTAACATTACAAAGAGGAACAAAACACACATTTCAGAGCTGAGGAAGGAGAAAGATTTGAGAGTAGCAATGAGATGGACATGATGCTTTGTTAGGCATCCGGTACTCCATTGCAAGATGGGACTGGTACGAGCTTTAGGACAAATTTGGCCTTGTAAGCTTCTGAAGTTCTTTTTGGTTTCGAAGGTGGGGAATTTGCCTTGCTCAGTAGCTCAGAGTCCTTCATAGCTCTGCTTCTGTGAGATAATGTGGTGTGTAACAGGCACTGCTTGAGAGTCAAGTACAAGAAACACCAGTTGGCTACTTTTCTGCTACCCTATTTAATAATTGTGTTCTGGCAGTGCTAGGGTAAAAATCTTTTTAATTTCATTCTGTGAGGGGGTTGGGAAATGGCTGATCAGTGAATGAGATGTTAAACTTGAAATTGTGAAAGAACTGTTGTAGTGGTTACTCAGATTTTTTTTTTATTATTATTAGAAGTATAGAAATAGTCTTTATTTTGCCTCGAAGTCATTAATTCCTCCAGGTTTTATATGTGTAACCTTTGAGGAAAATTCTTTCTTGTAGTAAGTGTTTTTAGTCATAGGTTAAAATATATTATTGTAGGTGCAATACATTAAGGCTTCCTTTATACTGTTAAATGTAAACTGTTCATACTGCTAATGTACTATTAGGATAGTGAAACACACAATCTCAATTTAGTTGCTGTTTGTGAAGTTTCTGTACCTTTATTCGTTCTTGGGCCTAGGATGGTGACAAAAGAAATGAGGCATGAAGAACCAGCAATGTTTGACACTGCATCAAAACATTAGTAGCTTCTTGAAACTTAACTTTTCCATGTGCAGCTTGTTGTGGCATGAACAGGGAGGAAGTCTTTGGGGAGTTTAGCTGTGTGGTTTATACCAAATGTTTACTGAACATGTGCAAATTACTATTTCAGAGGCTTAATCTGGCTGAATGTAGAGTGTTATGGGACTGAAAAAACACATCCTTCATGTGCAGGCTATCTTCTTTTCCAAGTGTCAGGTCCTAATTTAAAAGCTGAAACCCAACAGTTAACACAGGAGGAAAAAAGCTTTGATGTCCATTACTGGCCAAATACTTTTTTTTCCCCCCTCCCAATTTTGTTTTCAAAAGCTAAGCTTTGTCAGAAATCTCTCCCCATGAGAGATTTGCTCATGAGGACATACTGAAAGCAAAGTATATCATATGGAGAGTTTCAACTGAAACAGCAATAGCTTTGCTCTCCAGAACTCATTTGTGAGAAGTGGGATGGATAGTTTTCTCTTTGATCAAGAAATCAAAAAACTCAGACCAACAAACATAGTTTCAGGCATTTTTCATTGCATTTTTGCTTAATTTGCTGAGCCAGTGATGTGACCTTAGGAAGTACTCAACAAAGAGCAGGAAGGACAACTGTTACTAAAAAAAACCCAAACCAAACCTCAGGATGAATTCTTACTCTGTAATGTACAATTATGTTACTCACATTTAGAAAAGGCTAATATAAAGTGAGTATAGGGAATAAGTTGTGATAATCAATGGAGAGCTTAGCTTGAAATGAAAAGAGCTTATCCTTTTCACGTAGCAGAACAAAGCCTTTCAGTAGGAGTGGTAGGGATAAGAAATCCTAGTTGGTCAAGATGGACTTTGCTAGATCTGTGGATTTAATCTCATGATTTCCCCAGGGTGGATTCACCAGTCTGGATTCAGTCCTGGTAGACCTCTGGCTCCTGCTTCTGTTCTGTATACAGTCAGAGTTTTTTGAAGGAGTAACATCTTTGCTGAGCATGTTGAATAGTTTGGAGGATAAGATTGTGGTTGTGCCTCTTTTGCTTTCTGGGAACTTCCTTCCAAGCACAAAAAGCAACAGGGAAAATGCATAGCTAGGTGAAGGTGGTTATGGAACAGTAAATGCCAAAGAAGCTGGCAAAGTGAAGGCTAGTTGATGTCAGCGACTGGTAAAGCAGTTAGGTTGGATAAACTTATTTGTGGGGATCTTGAGGTAAGAGAAAAAAATTGTATGGTGGCAGAGCTGAATGGTAGCCAGTGACTGATGAGGGATGTGATAGGATTGATGCAGTGAATTATTGATAATATAAAGAGACTTCATCTTCTGAGAGTTTTTGTGATGAGGAGAACTGTTTTCTCGGCTTGGATTGCAACTACTCCAGTCATTAAGAGATCATTCGTAGCCCTTGAACTTAATGTAGAGCCAAGATCAAAAATGAAGATTCTACGGTCATCTTCAGTAGCTTATTCTTCCCTTGGCTGTACTTAAGGAGCTACGTAACTGATAAGGTGTTTCCCATGTTTTCTTTTTCTGATTTCATTCACTAAAAATAATTAATCCTCTTCTTTTAAAATCGATTTTTGTGTTCATAGTATATTGTTTCTCCTTAGTCTTTTTCTCCTTGGACTAACCGGGTGTACATCTGTCAGTTTACTCAGATATTTGGTGTTGTCCTAAGAATTCCATGTAAATTTAAAAAAGAAAAAGGGGGGGGGGGGGGGGGAGGAAAAATTCTGTCACTTCTAAGTGCAGAATTTCAGTTTTATGCTTTTTCCAAACAACATGCGATTACCGTATTCTTTTGATGTAAATACTCCTGGTATCCAAGTCTTGGAAGATATTTAGTTGTCTTGCTTACTTGCCCTTGTCAATCAGTGTTAAAAATTTACCTTATTATCCCATTTTGTTAGTAGTTACCTTTGTTCCTCCTGTTCTTTTCCTTGTAAAAGTATCTTACACATTTTTCCCTGTTCCTTTTTCCAACATTTTTTTTTTGTTTTACGTAGGTTATGTGATTTTTATTTTAAATTCTTGTTTTCAATTGCTGATGTGTTGTAAAACCATTGTAATCTCTATCCAAATCAGTGTATAGAATGAATGTTTATAAACCCTGTTTCTTGACCTTTGCAATAAGATTTTGCTTCTACTTCCCTGCTAGTCCTTGGGAGCAAAGTGAAAAGTACTGAAGTAAATTAAATGTTCTGTGCAGAACACTGATGGCATTTATTTAGTTCCACTTAGGGGGGGAAAAAGGCAACACAAGCACATATTATCATTGTTATATTTTTAGCCTGTTTTTTTTCCTCTTTCATTCCATGTTAAATTGTTTGTGCATAAGAGAAATGGTTTGGCCTTTTTGGTAGAAGAATGGGTGTACCTCAAAAGTGAAAACTATTTTTAACAACCTGAAGGGCAGTTTGGAAGGGAGGGGACAATTCCTAGTTCACTACTTTCTCTTTACTTAAGAGAAATCAAAATCACAACTAACAATGTAAACTTAGTGTTTTTCAGACTATTTTTGGGTTATGTATGCTATCAAAGCGTCTTACTCATGGTGGAACAATGCTGGACCCATGCCCAGTGAAAAGTAATACAAAGAATCATTACAGATGTATCTACTTCTTCAGTCTTCAATTTGCTAATCTCTTCTGTATTAATGAAACCTAGTAGATGATGACTAGTTTTGGTCTCCTAGACAACAGAGGCCTCTGTTCCCTTTAATTTGTTTTTTAAAAAGCTGTAAAAACTTGTGTAGAATGGATTATTCGGCTCCATTTTAAACATTCCAACTTGTAATTAATTGTGTTTGTACACCCTCTGTGATAACTGTGTATTCAGTTAATTTTATGTGTATCTGAGTGATGTGAGCACAATTTGTTAACCTGGCAGAGGAGACGTTTTTAATAGTTCTGTAGGTGCTCTTGTCAATGTGAGATGTGTGTGGTGTTTTCTGGTTTTGTTTTGTTTGTTTGTGTTTGTTTTTGTTTTTTTTCGGACTGACTTTTCCATTCTTGATGTAAATACTGGGATGCTTCTTGTACCTGACTCCTAGTGATTCAGAGTGTGATGCTAGTCTTTACTTTTGAGATTGACATTACAGGAGAGAGACTACAAGAAGCAGGTAAAATGAAAGATTAGATGGAAAATCGTTAATTAAGTTGTGCTGGTTTCTTAAAACTCCAGTCTCCTGAACTAATTCAGATCTTGAAAATGTAATCTGAAATGACTCTGTGTGACTTAAATGCACCAGTAGCTACAGTAGCTGGGTATGAAAAATGTCCCGTTCTTAAATTCTGTTCCATGGTTGGTATAACTAATAGTTAAATAAAGAGATCAGAAACTCAGGAGGCTCAACTGGCAGGAGTTTCGGTGAGATAAGGCTGGAGAAGGAAGTGTGAATTGGAAGGAGGGAATAAGGAGTTGGACAAGATGAGAATTACAGGGATCAGCACTTAAAGGAGCAGGGACTGGGACTGGCTGGGGGGCTGAGGAAAATCAGGTTGTGGCGAAGAGAATGCAAGGGCAGGTCCAATTAGGGCAGAAGTACTGGTCTACCAGGACATAGCTTTCTCAGTCTGAGATTGGACCAGGCATTTTATAGTTGCTGCATTCAGTGGCTGACATCAGATATTTAAAGTCTGTCCCAGAAATTCCCAATCTTCTGTATTTGCGGAGGGTAACCCAATTTTTAATCACTTAAATCATGCAGCAAGTTGAGGTCTCTGGATATTTGATGGTTCCAGCCGTGCTGCTGCTTTGTGTTGGTGTCTGTATATTATCACCTATTGGAAGTTGTCTTTGTGGCTTTTTTCTGTTTCTTAATATTAAAAAACAAAAATAACAAAAAAATAATGCATTTTAACTTCATTATCTGGGTGGAATATCAAATATGGAAAAATGAGTTATGCCAGACTAGATTTACATATTCCCATAGAATATTAAAGTTTTCACTGTTTTTAACCACTAGAATATACGTGTCATGCAACATAGAAATTTGATAGCTTTCATTTAAATGCCAGTTTTTCTTTGAGTATGTGGTCCTGCACAACATTTATTGTTTGTGTTCATTATTCAAACCCTGATTAACTTCTAAATTAAATGTTTTATTATTCTGCAGCAGTGAGTATGAGTGCTTCACAGTTTTTCCTCACTGTATTTAGATGAGTTGGCATTTGCTCCATTTTTAAAATGAGATGTAATGAGTATAAGGTAAATGATTCAAAGTAATTCTTTGTGTTCCTTAGGATGTCAGGTCTAATCTCTTCAGAAATACTGTAAGTAGTGTTTTGAAATATGAAGTGCAGCTCCTGTTAGCATCAGTTGTTCGATCCACTGTAGGTATTCAGAATGATTTGAAGTCTAGCAGCCTACACCTGGGCACCCAGACTATGAAAAGCTTGTTTCTTTCCATGCTGAGGACAGTTCTAGCATTAGAGATCACGGTGAACGAGTATAGGAGAGATACGGATCTCCAGGCTAGTACTTGCCTCCTTCAACTATGAGGTTACTCTTCTTTTCCTGTGACCTCTGGTTTACTTCTCCTTGACTATTCCTGCTTGTGGAAGAGATCAGGCCATGAACTTCTATTGAAGTCCAGACTGTGTAATTGAGGTTTTCTGAGAGCAGAATTTGCTACTTGCCATGGTGGCATTAAATTCAATGTTTCAATACAACTGTAATTTTTTTTTTACTAGGAAATGAAACTTTTCTTAAACAGAGCTGATATTGAATGTCCTCTCAGTCATTCATTTTTTTGCCAGAGCTGCTGCTACTTTTGCAAACAATTGCAATATTTGGCAGAAGTATAGCAATTGTTAATTCAGAATGAGAATAGACTTCTGATGGAGGGCTTCTTGCTGTACTCACTGTGTGTATTTAAGCATACAACTTATTTCTAGTACTAAGACTTTTGATGTAGTAAGCTTGTTTGGCTCAGCATACGTTTCCTGTTTGTGAATGTTAAATTGTTACAATAGCTGTGTCGAGATCTGAGAAACTTCCCCCCCCCATCTTCTCTAAAACACTCTGAGAAAAAAGGCTTTCTTTCATCAGGTATTTATTATTGTTTACATATTGTATTTCTAAATATAGATTGCTCTTCTGAATTTGACTTGACCACTTTTTCCTCCTTTTTGGAAATCTGCCGCTGTTCAGTGGCTGTCTCACGAGTCTGATATTCTAGTTATTCAAATAATTGCATTTATTGTCCTTTGTGGGGACAATCGGGCTGAGTTATTTGGTTAGTAGTGCACTCATGAAATATGAATGTAAATGCATACAAATGTAAATACTTATCTTCTTCCCAGTCTTTACCAACTCCAGTTTGTTTTCTAATGTTGAACTAGACTGTTGAAATTAAGAAAATATGTATATCTATACATAACAGTTATAAGTAAATAGTATATTTACAGCTATTTTGTATATTTGATGTAGATATAAAATATTGTACACTTGTTTTGTGCATTTATGTAAATATGAATGTTAACTAACCATACTGAATAAGTGGATTTATTAATTTTCAAGAAAGCCTTCCTTTCATCCATTCTTATGTTCTCAAGGTGCAAAAACCTTAAATTAAGGCACAGAAACAATGTAGTGGAACCAGGCATCACATGGAATAAGTACAATTTTTCTTCATACGAAGTTAGTGTGGTCTATGGTACTGGGCACTTCTGCTCTTCTACAGAACCAAGCCTGCCTGTCTCTAGCACAGAGAAATGTTTCATTCCTGAATTCGCTTTCTCAAGCTAAACCTCAAGCAGTCTTTCTTCTTGTATTGGTCTTTCATTGGTGGAAAAAAATTGTACTACTTTCTTAATTTTACCAGTTCACGTAGAAGCTGAACCAGAGGTGCTTTTGGCATTATGGGGCACTATTTCCTCAGCTTCATTTTTCTGAAATGCTTTTCCTATTCCTTAAGGTGTTGGAGGTACTTCTGGGTAGGGAAAACCAAGAGTTACAGAAAGCTCTTTCCTTCTGTTGTGCTTTCTGGATCTATAGTTGTGGAGTCCAAGAGTCAATGTAGCAGGATACAGTTTTCTTCCCTTCTCTATTGAGAGCTTTTTTCCTTATAAATCAAATGTATGACAGATGGAGTTTCTCTTAGACTGTGTTAATCTAGGTTTATAAGAAGCTCAGAATGGAATGATGTCATTTTGGAGACAGAGAAAGAGGTAGATGTTTACAGGCTTTCTTAGTGAAAATAAACCTTCTTTAGATTGAAACAAAAGCTGAGTTTTATATGATATAATGATATAAGTGTTGACTTATTGCTTATATACCTGTGCATACATTTACAGAACTGTTTTCTCTTCTAGGATCCTTCTGTTACACAAGTGACAAGAAATGTTCCTCCAGGGCTAGATGAATACAATCCTTTCTCTGATTCAAGAACAGTAAGCACATTTATTTCTTAATCATGTTGTTAATATTTTTAGGTAAGATTTGTGAGGTATTGTTTTCAGAGTTTGGGACTGATGTTGTAAAACATGTGATGGGCTAGCTAGAGTTAATGGAGGATGTGTGAGGATAGATAGTCCCATAAAGCCTTTGGAGGATTCAGTGAGTGGGCTGACTTAAGTGAGCTTTGACCTGTTAAGGAAGAGTGGCTCTCTGAAAGGGGGCCAAAACAGAGTTGAGTTTTCCCCCTGTTCATTAAGACTTCTGGTAGTCTGTCCTTATGCTTTTCTGAATTTTACTTGCTTTAAAGCTTGTGAGTGTGGCACACTTCCCCAGTGTCTTGTTTTTGATTTCCTTTTCACTTAATGAAAGTGCTGCTCACAATAAGAAAAACACTGCATTTAAGTAGCAGTCCACAGGCTACGAGTAGTTGTGCTGTAGTAAAAGGAATAATTTATGTCCAAGAAACACAGTTGTGTTTTGCCTCTAATTTGTATAGGTTTCATTTACCTTGTGCTTATTTTCACCCGTGTGGGGGGGGAAGTACAAGGAATGGGGTAGTAAATTCATACTGTAACAGCATTTTTCAGTGGTTATTTTTGATAGTAAAGATTTTGTGCAAGATAGCAAAATGTATGGATTACTATCTGTCAGTATAATTCATAAACATTCAAATACTGTATTTTTCAAATGTAGGCTTATTTCCGATGGCAAATCTGGTAGTGCTGATAGGGAATGTTGGTATTTGAATCTTTGCAATGCAACAGTAAGGTTTCGTACAGTGTTAAAATGCTAGACTGGAAGAAGCTTGTTTTTGAGTATGCCTTGGATCAGCTGTTTAAGGCAGAATATTTACAACTAGCAAAAATATTAA
Source organism: Pygoscelis adeliae (assembly GCF_000699105.1). Lineage (NCBI taxonomy): Eukaryota > Metazoa > Chordata > Aves > Sphenisciformes > Spheniscidae > Pygoscelis > Pygoscelis adeliae. Next base: position 4,944,117 of record NW_008825104.1, read on the forward strand.
ATAAGTCTCCAAACTTTTTTCTCCTAACTCACAATATCACTAATTATGTTTGATTTATCTTCCTGAATCTTGAAGAGTTTCAAAATTGCTTTGTATTGACCATAAGTTATAAAGACAGTATGTCTTGTTTAAAAAAAAATAATCTAGAGCTACTCTGACTTTTTTTATTACTTATGTACTTATTTTAACATGTAGCTCTGTCGGAAAAGGAAAACTGAAGTATGTGGCTAAGATGATCTGGCTTTGAACAGTCAGCTGTGCATGTATAAAAAATTCTAATTACTTACTACAGATGTCACTCATACAGAAAAATTGGGAGGATGGAGGAAATCTTTAAGTCAGTGTTCAGATCTACTGAATATGTGCTATATTCATGCACTGTGATTCAATTAATAATCTATGGGATGTTACCAAACTCATAAAAACTGTCTATTGAATGAGCAGTTCTCTTTCTGTAGAGGAAAAGAATGTTCACAGGTTTTCTTGCAGAAAGCAAGACTGAAACAATAAAGTATATATTCAGCTAAGAGTGCAGTAATAATCAACCTTTAGATGATACCCCCCTTCCTTTCTCTGTATCTTGTGGATGCTGAATATATAAGTATTTATTCTGTAATTATATGCATTTGCAGGAATGTACTTGGGTACTTGAGGATACGCTCACAATTCCAAGAGCTTGCCTCTCTTTTCTTGCCAGCTTTGTATGCGAGAGAAGGGCACACTATGCATGTACAAATAAATGGATGCAACAGGAATAAGGGAAGAGACAGTGGAAGTGAATGCCTTTAAAGATTGGATAAACAGAGGTAGAAGCAATGTGTAGTTGTAGTTTTTATGGAAGCTAAGAATAGTATGCTTCAATTAGAAATCCAAATTTCTAGTGATCGTGGTAAGATGGTGTCTTGCAGTCTATAGCATTAACAGAGCATTAACCTTCTTTCCCCCTTCCCTCCAAATTCAAGTTCATAAAGCATACTGGACTGCAAAAATATTTCTCCATTGCAAATCCAGACAGGGATGTTTCTTCTGTGAGAAAGTGACTTCAAACTCTGAATACTGACATTCGTTATCTTAGCTCTGTTTTGTTCTCCCTTTGCCAAGGGAGATGCTTCCTATCAGTTCTTTCTTGGTTATCAGGATAGGACAGAATAAAAAAAAGTAAATTCTACTTTTTCTCAGTATTTCTTATTCTAATTATTTATATAATTTTTTAGTATTTCAGTGCATTCACCTTTTCTCAGTCAACTTACATTCTTCATGTCTGCAGTGGGAAATTTGGTAAGAAAATAACACGTAAGACATAATGAGAAAAGTGAATGGGTATAGGAGATTTTAGGTCTCAAGTGTCACCACCTTGATACGTAACATGCGAAATCAGGACTCTTTTCTTTTTTTTTGCTTCTTATCAAATTTCAAAGCCTGTCTTATTTTTGATTGTTGAACCAAAGTTTTCAGTGAATGGTATAAATGTCAGATTAAATATCGTTGCCTACATCTGAAGTGGTTTTCTCTCCAGCTCTAACAGTCACCATGGAGATGACTTTTTGTCTTTTGTAATGTTTCTGAAATTAAGAAGGAACAGGTGAGATTAGACAATTAGCATTTCTGTTTCATCATTTAATGAAACTACTATTAAAGAAGGCCTTTAATCTCTTCCTGCTTCTACAAGTTTTGCTAATACATGTTGAACTCCTCTGAGCACTCTGTGTATATATGTATAACATGTATAGACACAATAATGCATATGGCAATCACTTTCAGTTTGCTGCATTAAAAATTTGGAAAAAATCATTAGTAGAGTTGGGTGGGGTTTTTTTTGTTTTTAAGAGACATATTTAAATGGATTTTTTTTCAGTAAATTCCTGGGCAGTTCCCCTCCTTCTGTCTTGTATCCAACACAGTGAAGTGTTTATAGGAAACCAGACTGATCATCCACACCTTGCTTCTTTTGGAAGTCTTCCCCCTGCCCGCAGTAAATAAACTACTTCACCCACATGGGGAAATCTATTCAAGAGAGAACTTCTTTTGAGCATTTATCTCCAGCCAACCTCTTCTCTTCAAGAGAGGTCATAATTTTCTGCTTCCCCCAGTGCAGCTGTGAGAGCAAGGCATGAAATAAAAAGATCCATCCCAGAAGTACTATTTGGGGTAGGAACAAAAAGGGGTGTTGTAGAGTGGGATTGGTTGAATTTCAAGCTATAAGTACTTTATCGTAACATGTCAGTGAGGGTCAAAGACCATGGATCTGTGAAGTAAAGTCTCTGTAAAAACAGTCAACTTAGTTCCCCTGTCCAAATTAGGGTGGTATATCATGATATGATATTATCCAGTGATGGCTGAAGGTTAGTGCAGTCCTCACAATACAATGACAGAGTAAGTGCCAAGTCATAGATTGCAAGGGACTTCTGGAGGTCATCTGTTTCAGTTCCCTTTATTCAAAGTTGGGCACTAAGTTGCATTGCTCGGCATCTTGTCCTGGGCAGTTTTGAATATACACAAGGATGGAGATCCTGCGACCTCACTGGGCAACCTGTTCCAGCGTTTGGCAGTTCTTATAGTGATTTTTTTTTTCCCCATGATATCTAATTAGTTTTTGTGTTCCAACAAGTAACATGCTGTGTAAAAGCAGCAGCATCTTTTCCCAACAACCCCATGTGTATGCTGATCCATAAGGGAGTAAAAATGTATTTGTTTCATTTCTTATACTGAGTAAATGATGTATTAACTACAGCAGAATTCTGTAGCTTTATCCTGATATGTGAGTAAGACAGACTTTGGTCCAGTAAGTATGAAATTAGGAAATGAAAGAATTTTTACAGGATGACTGTGACATTCTGCTCAGGTAGGAAACACGAATTAAGTCTTGTTTTCAAATTTTCATTATGCCTGACATGGGGCCAAGTCTTCCAGGTTCCAGAAGGATGGACTGGACTGTTAAATTTGAGACAGGAAGGAAGAGGCTTGACTTCTAATGCCCTGAAGCCACCTGAGAAGCCTATGTCTACTCATCTACTTCTGAGACAAAAGAAGGCATAGTTGTTTTTGGTGTGCTCTGGTATGAACTGCATGAGATGTTCGTCAAGGTTAAAGGAGTTACCTAGCAAGTGCCAGATTCACTGGTTTCCTTCAAAGATGTCGTAGCAATTTTTATTCCTAGAAATCCTATGTCAATAAAAACCAAACTAAGATAGACAAAAGTACACTAACAGATGAGAATTCCTGTTCTGCTTACTTAATAGTTACGGATCTTGGTGTCTTTATGAAATGTCCATTAATTCTCAAAACTAGTTCCTGCAGTTACCTCGTTTGACATCTTCAGGATTTTGATAGTTTGACTTTCATTGAGTATGTTTTAATTGCATGTATGAAGCAACACTTGTTTCAAATACATTGTTTGCATTAAGGTTTAGTGTGCATAACCTCTGTTCTGTCTGTTTCTTGTTTGTTTGCCTTGTATGCATTTTTATTGACCTTCTGTTTTTCCAGTGATTGCTGAATACTGGGAAGTATATTTATAGGACAAAAGAAGACATTAAGTGGTTTCTGACAAAATGTTATCACAAATAACTTTTTTTTTTCTTCTTTTTTTCCTGTACCCTGTACCCTTTCCTTACTACTACGTCGGTCCAATAGTAGATAATCTTGCATGTTGGCTGAACTATATTTAAGTCCATGCAGTTCTCCAGATCTGCTGCACAATGCTAGAGCTTGAAGATATACCTTCTCTGATTTAACTTCAGTAATTCTTGTTTCTATGAAAATCCCAAACTGTACAGCTATGTTTTGCGGTTTTTTGTTGGTTTTTTTTTGGTAGCTGAATGATTTTCCAAGGCAGCTGGATACTTCTGTTTGTTTCTTGTTAAGTAGCTGTGGGGTTTTTTTTGCTTCTCAGCTTTGATTAGGGTTCTAAAAATGAGTACTTCAGTTTGATAGGAAGACTTAGTGCAACCTGAGTTTAAAATGGTTGCGTGCTGGTCACTTTTTAAGAGCCATCTCCTAAGAGCACAGGAGCAGGCAATTCCAAAGTGTCAGAAGTCAAGCAAGCAGGGCAGAAGGCCAGCTTGGCTGAGCAGGGATCTTCTTCTAGAACTTAGGTAGAAAAGGAAAGTGTATGGACATTGGAAGCAAGGACAGGCAACACAGGAGGACTAGAAAGATGCTGTTCACCACTGTAGGGAGAAAATTTGTGTGGCCAAAGCTCAATTAGAGTTCAAGCTGGCCAGCACTGTGAAGGACAACAGAAAGGGCTTTTTAAAAGTACAAAAAAAAAAAATCGGTACTACATATAGGGCTACAGCTTGATATATCCTCACTAGATAAAGAGGAGGGGGCCTCCTCTTTAGGAGGATCAGAGATAACATTGGTCCGTTACTTGATGAGGTCGGTCACCTCACAAATAGGGATGTAGACAAAGCAAAGGTGTTTAATGCCTTCTTCGCCTCTGTCTTTAACACCAATGATGGGCCCTGGGACACCCGGAGCCCTGTGACTGGGGGCATGATAAACTCCCAGTTGACTCTGAAGTTGTTTGAGACTTGCTGCTCCAGCTGGATGCACATAAGTCTATGGGGCCTGATGGGATTCATCCCAGGGTACTGAAAGAGCTGGCCGATGTCATCACAGAACCTCTCTCCATTATTTTTCAATTGCCTTGGGAGTCTGGAGACGTCCCAGTTGACTGGAAGCTGGCAAATGTTGTCCCAATTTTCAAGAAGGGTAAGAAGGAGGACCCTGGTAATTACAGGCCTGTCAACCTCACTTCAGTGCCTGGTCAAATTATGGAGAATGTTATTCTGGGAGTTACTGAAAAACACTTGAGAGACACTGCAGTCATTGGTCATAGCTAGCATGGGTTCACGAGGGGAAAGTCCTGCTTAACTAACTTAATTTCCTTTTATGACAAGGTCAGCCATCTAGCTGACCAAGGGAAGCCAGTAGATGTGGTGCGTTTGGCTTTTAGCAAAGCTTTTCATACTGTCTCTCATAGTGTCCTGCTGGACAGAATGTCCAGCACACAGCTAGACAAGTCCATAATATGTTGGGTGAGCAATTGACTGACTGACTGGGTTGGGCTCAAAGAGGTATAGTAAATGGGATTACATCAGGCTGGCAACTAGTGACCGGTGGGGTTCCCCAGGGCTCAGTTTTAGGGCCAGTGCTCTTTAATGTTTTTATAAATGATCTGGATGCAGGAGTCAAATGTACATTAAGTAAGTTTGCTGATGATACTAAACCAGGAGGAGCTGTGGACTCCCTCGAGGGTGGAGAGGCCTTACAGAGAGATCTGGATAGACT
>NW_008825104.1:4949834-4978188 GCF_000699105.1 Pygoscelis adeliae
ATTTTTGAGTGCCTCAATAGAAGAAGGACGTCAAACTATTAGAGTGTGTCCAGAGGAGGGTGACCAAGATGGTGAAAGGCCTTGAGGGCAAGACTTAAGAAGGAGTGTCTGAGATCACTTGGTTTGCTCAGCTTGGAGAAGAGAAGGCTGAGGGGTGACCTATTCGCAGTCTACAGCTTCCTCAAGGGGGGCAGTGGAGGGGGAGGTGCTGATCTCCTCTCTCTGGTGACCAGTGATAGGACATGAGGACATGGAATGAAGCTGTGTCAGGGGCAGTTCAGGCTGGGCATTAGGAAACAGTTCTTCACAGGGAGGGCGGTTGGTCACTGGGACAGGGTCCTTAGGGAAGTGGTCACAGCACCAAGCCTGTCGGAGCTCAAGGAGCGTCTGGATGACGCTCTTAGTCATACGGTTTAGTTTTAGATAGTCCTGCGAGGAGCAGGGAGTTGGACTCCGTGATCCTTATAGGTCCCTTCCAACTTGAGATATTCTATGATTACAGTGCTTTCTTCATTAGGTTCTTGATCTGTAGAAGATGATTTATAATACCTGTGCCTGTTGTGCACTGAATTGTGATCTTTGAATAACAACCTGGAAAAATAAACACATTAAAGCAATATTGAACTTCCACCATTTGAGGTAGATTTGCGCACTGACACTTTGTTCCCCTGTGCACTTATTATGAAGCTAAGATAAGTAATTATGAAAACACAGTAGTATACAAAAACATGTGTGGCTTTTTCTGTACTTAAGAAATGCCACTATATTTCAGCAACTGGCTGTATCCTGTGAATACAATGGCTGGAATGCAACTTTTGCTGGGATTATATTCTTAATACGTATATCAATCTAGCGGAAATTCTGGAGTGATACCTAGCAAAAATTAACAGCGGATGTTGAAGCAGATACTTGATTTTTCTTCTTATCTTTCCTTACTAGCTCCAACTCTCTTACAAGCTTTTCTCTCCGCTTTTTCTAACATCATGCACTAATTCCATCAAGTGATATTAAATAACTCATAAGTGCTGTTAAACACACCATAACATTCATGAATGCTGTAGACGTACTTACTGTAGCTCAAAACCAGCTGCTTTAGACTAGCCATGCTGGCTTTTTACTGCTTTGTCAAGTGTGCTATCGGGGTAAGACAGCCTTTAGAGAAGTGGAAGCTATTTTCAAAGAAAACTTAAAGAGCTTAAACTCTGCCATGCTAAGTGTGAAACTCTAAGGCAAGCTCAAAGCTCTGAGGAAAAACTTGTGGAACAACTTGGGAAACTTTCTTTCCTGGAAGCAGGAAGCTTCTGCCGTCTTTAAGGTTGTAAGAGTAGTGATAGAAGATAATGATGTAGGAAAAAGCTAAGTTGTTTCTTTACAGGGGAAGTGTCTTAAACTTGAATTCTCAATAGAATAGGCTTTAAAGAAGTGATAACTTGCCAGAAATAGGTAGTCCACTGAGCGTTAAGAAAACTAAGATGGAAAATTGCTAAAGCATGAACTGGAATGTACCTCAGCTGGCTTCATACCACAGGAAGGAAAAGTGACAGCTGTCACACTGACTATAGAAAAAGCTCTTAAAAGGATTCAGAAATTAAGAGGCCAGAAGGTACAAGTTCTTCACTGGGCAAGTAGGGGTGGGGGGATTGTGGAAAAGCCTACTAATCACAAATGGTTTTTTGTTGGTTGGTTGGGTTTTTTGTTTGCTTAGGGTTTATTTTGTTGGTTTTTAGCAGACCTCTACACAGACAGGGGCTTTAACCTTCGAACAGACATGGAAGTTGCCTTGACTGCTGTGTCATTCCTGCATTAAGTAATGGACTGTGGCACACAGATCTAACAATGTGAGACTCAGGGCAGCTGTTTCCTTGCACTGCAGTGCTTGAAATAATAAGCCTGGAGTGTCCTCCTTCATGTTACTACAGTGATACGGCTGTATAGTTTTTGAGGGGCTGAGGCCTGAGGGAAGATCATAATCCCTGTCATATTATTACAGAGTATCCAAAGGTTTACATGATTGTTAATCATGTACCATCCTTGTAAAAGTTATGGTAGCCTTTCAGTTGCAAACCTCCATGATGGTCCAAATAATCAAGTCAGTCGTACTGGTTACTGTAAGGATATGTAGCACGTGAGAGCATCTATTTCATTAAGGTTATATAGACTTTTTTTGGTTTGAAGGGAGTAATAAGTAAAAGGGAAAGCAGTAAACAAAGGCAGAAACACAAACCTGATAGATAAGTGATAACAGAGACAAAACAGAAGATCAAAACTCTTCAGCCACTAATTTATAGGCTTTGAAGAGGGTCAACCTGGACTTTTTAACTGATAAGAAAGAAGAAACAAGATAAGCATGAATATTATGGATAGTTAAGGCGAACCTGTAGGACTATGCAAAATTTATTAAGGAATATTTAGGGGAATAGTCAAAGATGTGGAGCAATTGGAGACTGCGGAGGAGACTAGAGAAGAGGATTGATTAAAAGGGGCTGGTTGCATGTAAGTTGCTACCAGTCAGTACAGTTGTCTGACAGCCATGTGCCTAATTGCTGCAGTTACTGTTAAATCCTTTCTTAACTATCTTTCTGTGACATTTCACTCTCTACCGCATCTGTGAGTGCTGCAAAGTCTGGGTGCCAGCAACTGGAGAGACTAGAGTAAGAGACTTAAGTGCCAGCAACATGGTCAGACCCCAAGTAGTAGTGGTCCATATGTCTGTGGTGTCAACAACTGAGCAGCTGGAGGGACCATGGGTCATAGGGCTCACATGTTTGAGGTGCCAGCAACGGAAGGGACCAGTGTGTTTTCCTCTGTGTGTATGTGTAATTCACTAGCAAACTTCAAGCTGGACTAGCTGGCAAATAGGAGGAAAACCTCTCTCTGAGAAGACTGAAAGTCTGAGCCAAAAGTGAGTAAGGGAGTCCGAGGTCTGGGCTTGGATATATGGCAAGCTGCAAGCCCGTGCTGGTGTTTGAGGGAGCTGTGAGTGTGGAGGTTGCTTGTGACAAAAGCGTAGGAGTACGTGAATCTTCTAGTGAACGTCAAGCTGGGCTAACTGGCAAACAGGAGGAAACCAGGTAAGAGAGCTCCAGATCCAGGCAGGTGTATCAGACAGTCTGAGGGCCTGCTGCTCATATCTGAGGGATCTGCAACTGTTGGTGTGCTTGTGAATCTAGAGTGAGGTATGTGCTTTCAATAGTGAGCTTCATTGCTGGAGAGGAGGAATGGGATATGACTCTGTGTACCTATGTTCCATGTAGTTCTGATAGTGTTGTGTGGGGGTGTTGTTAAAGGCAGTGCCCTGCCTGTGGCAGCTTGTGTAGCTGGCCATCCTAGCGTCCTTGGTGTGTTGTGGGTGTGTGTCTATTTGTGTGCATCCCTGGGATACGCACTCAACTTGCTACTAGCTGAACCTGCAAACAGGAAAGCAAGAGCTGTCTTCATCAGCCTAGAATGGAGAGCCCTCAGAGGGTCTCAGGGGGTGCTGGACTGGGCTCCAGCAGTTGGAAAGGAGGAGTCGCCAGGTCTCAGAGTCTGTTGGAAGTGGTGGTCTTTGTAACATCCCTTAACAGCTTTTGTGCCCCAGCCCCTATTGACTTTCTTAGGATTCCAGGATGCACAGCACCTGCTACAAAACACTGGTGTAGTCTCATTTCTTCCAGGGAGCACAGGCTCTTACCTAGGCATTGGGTCTTATACACAAAGGTACATGTTATTACATGGACAGTAGACAGCAAGTCTAATACCTTATAGATGGCCAGCTAGCATATAGTGGAACCTAAACAATGTAGAAATCTGAATCGGAAGAATCTTGTACATAATTAGTACCTTATATTAATGTCATTTATCATATATACTGTTAGCTAACATCTTTGATTATGTAGCTCTAGTGAGCTTTACGATTGGTTCCTTTATTCATAAGCATATATGCATGTTCCAGTCATTAGCAGCACTGCAGGCTGTTTGGACAAAATGTTTTTCAAGGGTAAATATTTTGAATTAATTGTTCAAATATTTTCTAGTCTGACAATCCACCTTTTTACACTGTTACAGGTAATATTACTGTTACAGGAGGGCTACTGGAGTCCTTGCTGGAGATTGTGAACAGTCTTGCTTATCAGTCTAGCAGGCAGCTGCTTATCAGTTATGCTTTCAAAACTATTTTTACTTTAGCCACAGAGCTACAATAATCAGACCTTTTTTTTTTTGGCTTTGTCCTGGTTTCGGCAGGGATTGAGTTAATTTCCTTCCTAGTAGCTGGTACAGTGCTGTGTTTTGGATTTAGGATGGGAACAAAATTGATAAGGCACCGATGTTTTAGTTGTTGCTAGGTAATGCTTACACTAGCCAAGGACTTTTTAGTTTCTCATGCTCTACCAACTGAGAAGGCTGGAGGTGCACAAGAAGCTGGGAGGGGGCACAGCCAAACTGGCCAAAGAAACATTCCATAGCATGTGATGTCATGCTCAGTACATAAACCGGGGAAAGCTGGCCTGGGGGGCCGCTGCTCGGGGACTGGCTGGGCATTGGTCGGCAGGTGGTGAGCAATTGTACTGTGCATCACTTGCTTTGGGTATTACTACTATTATATTATTATTATTATCATTATTATAATTTTATTTCAATTATTAAACTGTTTTTATCTCAACCCACAAGTTTTTCTCACTTGTGCTTTTCCAATTGTCTCCCCCATCCCACCGGGGGTGGGGGGTGGGTGAGCGAGCAGCTGCGTGGTGCTTAGTTGCCAACTGAGGTTAAACCATGACAGGCTTTTGTAGCATTGCTCTGGCCTACAATGCATAATGCATAAGCGTTTTTGTTCAGTAGCTTTTTGTTACTCTGGTGCAGGTTTTGTATCTTATGTTTGAAGCAGAAGATGATAAGACTCTTGATGGTTATTGTGCTGGTTTTGGCTGGGGTAGAGTTAATTTTCTTCACAGAAGCTAGTATAGGGCTATGTTTTGATTTGTGCTGAAAACAGTGTTGATAACACAGGGGATGTTTTCGTTACTGCTGAGCAGTGCTTACACAGAGTCAAGGCCTTTTCTGCTTCTCACACCACCCCACCAGCGGGTAGGCTGGGGGTGCATAAGAAGTTGGGAGGGGACACAGCTGGGACAGCTGACCCCAACTGACCAAAGGAATATTCCACACCATATGACGTCATGCTCAGCATATGAAGCTGGGGGGAAGAAGAAGGAAGAGGGGATGTTTGGAGTGATGGCGTTTGTCTTCCCAAGTAACCATTAGGCGTGATGGAGCCCTGCTTTCCTGGAGATGGCTGAACACCTGCCTGCCGATGGGAAGCAGTGAATGAATTCCTTGTTTTGCTTTGCTTGCGTGTGCAGCTTTTGCTTTCCCTATTAAACTGTCTTTATCTCAACCCATGAGTTTTCTCACTTTCACCCTTCCGATTCTCTCCACCATCGCAGGGGGGAGTGAGTGAGCAGCTGTGTGCTGCTTAGTTGCCGGTTGGAGTTAAACCATGACAGTTGTCTGGTTTTTGTAGGCGTTCTCATACAGGCCTTTTTCCTTACCACAGAACGCTCCAACATAAGGAATAACAGTATTAACTGTCTTGAACCAGCTTCATAGAATCATTTAGGTTGGTTAAGACCCTTAAGATCATTGAGTCCAACCGTTTACCTAACACTGCCCAGTCCACCACTAACCATGTCCCTAAGTGCCACATCTGAGGGATGGTGGCTCAACCATTTCCCTGGGCAGCCTGTTCCAATGCTTGACAACTCTGTTGATGAAGAAATTTTCTTAATATCCAATCTAAACCTCCCCTGGCGCAACTTGAGGCCATTTCCTCTTGTCCTATTGCTTGTTGCTTGGGAGAAGAGACCGACACCCACCTCGCTACAAACCTCCTTTCAGGTAGTTGTAGAGAGCAATAAGGTCTCCCCTCAGCCTCCTTTTCTCTAGACTAAGCAAACGCAGTTCCCTCATCCACTCCATATCATAAGACTTGTTCTTCAGACCCTTCACTAGCTTCATTGCCCTTCTTCGGACATGCTCCAGCACCTCAATGTCTTTCTTGTAGTGGGGGGCCCAAAACTGAACACAGTATTCGAGGTGCGGCCTCACCAGTGCCGAGTACAGGGGCACGATCACTTCCCTACTCCTGCTGGCCACACTAGTTCTGATACAGGCCAGGATGCCATTGGCCTTCTTGGCCACCTGGGCACACTGCCGGCTCATGTTCAGCCAGCTGTCGACCAGCACCCCCAGGTCCTTTTCCGCCAGGCAGCTTTCCAGCCACTCTTCCCCAAGCCTACAGCGCTGCGTGTGGTTGTTGTGACCCAAGTGCAGGACCTGCCACTAAGCCTTCAGTTGTCTTCATCCTACAGCACTGAGTCATCTTTCTTAGGATGAAAACCTTAAATCACCAAGCATTTCTGAGAAATGAGACCTCTCTGATATCTCACTATTATGTTAGGAGCTGATGTATAAGGTGGAAAGATAATTTTGAAATGCTGGAATCAGCTGATGTTGCTGAGATATGCTGCGATATCACACACAGAGGTGGACTTTACTCAGGTATGATGTGTTCTCCTCAGTGTATTGCATTTGTGCATTTCAAAAGATGGTTAGAAAAGATGCAGATAATCTGGCCCAAGTCATAATTTGCCAAGTTAGTGGTATTTAGTTGATTCCTGCTTTGTTTTAAGGTGCTTTTGTATTAAAAACATCACACTTCTCACTGTATTTTTGTTCTCGATCTCAGTCTTATTAGGAACAAGTGCTTCTTTGTCTTACAAGATCACAGAACAGGAAAGTCTTTCATGTTGCAAGCTCTATATAAAGAAAGAATTGTATTTTCCCCCCAAGCATATTTAAGAATAAAATAACATTTAAGAATAAAATAACATCATCGTAGCGCTACACTGATCTGCTTTGGTAAAGTTCAGTTGATAACTTCAATCTAGGCAGTAGCTTTTTTTCTTGGTTTGATAGCTCCTTATGGTTAACATTGTGTATGATAGGGAGATGTGGAGAAAGTCAGAGAAGATGACAAACGGGAATAAGGAGGAGAGGATTTAACACAAAAAAGAAAAAAGAAAAAAACTGAGCTACTAAAGCTTCTTGTAAGCTCTATTCTTATAGGTAGTGACCAAGTGAATGAACTGCCAGTGGTACTAAAAACCAGATACAACGGTACATACTGGTAGAGTACTTAAGCAATAGATTATGGATCTCGAATTGGAAAATTTATTATGGTACATTGCTTCTCTACTTAGCCAGGTGATACAAGCCTTTGTTAAGTAGAAAGCTCTGGAAGATATTACTAATAAATGGCATCGTGTTTCAGAATATGAATAGATCACTGTTAAATCCTGCAATTATCTTAAACAGTACCTGTCCTTACTCATATTCATGTCTGAACAAAATGAAAATTCTATTTACTTCCTGTTGATCCCTAAAATTCCATGTGTGTTTATGGCAAGTAGTGCAGTGTAAAACCAAATAAGCAGAACGCTGCACCACAGAATATAGTTAACTTCTTTTTCCTAAAGGTTATTATGCTGGTTTTGGGTGGGGTAGAGTTAATTTTCTTCACAGTAGCTAGTATGGGGCTATGTTTTGGATCTGTGCTGAAAACAGTGTTGATAACACAGGGATGTTTTAGTTACTGCTGAGCAGTGCTTACACAGAGTCAAGGCCTTTTCTGCTTCTCACACTGTCCTGCCAGTGAGTAGGCTGGGGGTGTGCAAGAAGTTGGGAGGGGGCACAGCCAGGACAGCTGACCCTAGCTGACCAAAGAGATATTCCATACCATGTGACATCATGCTCAGCATATAAAGCTGGGGGAAGAAGAAGGAAGGGGGGGACGTTTGGAGTGATGGCGTTTGTCTTCCCAAGTAACCATTAGGCGTGATGGAGCCCTGCTTTCCTGGGGATGGCTGAACACCTGCCTGCCGATGGGAAGCAGTGAATGAATTCCTTGTTTTGCTTTGCTTGCGTGTGTGGCTTTTGCTTTACCTATTAAACTGTTCTTATCTCAACCCACGAGTTTTCTCATTTTTACTCTTCTAATTCTCTTCCCCATCCCACTGGGGGTGAGTGAGCGAGCGGCTTTGTGGTGCTTAGTTGCCGGCTGGGGTTAAACCACAGCAGTTATAAATATTGCAGGCAGCATATCAGATTTTCAGTTTATCAGTAGCACTTCCTTTAAAACAACTAGATTGGTTCTTACAGAGTTAATGAAAAGATGTTTATTGGAATAGGAACCTGTTTCCTTATAATTGTCTCCTGTTTTCTTAGCCTCCTCCAGGAAATGTGAAAATGCCTAATGTACCCAGTACCCAGCCAGCAATAATGAAACCAACAGAAGAACCAACTGCTTACACACAAATTGCAAAGGTTTGTCTGTAAATTTCAGGCACTAGGTTCCTTTTAATTATAATTATTTAAATGCACTTCTGGAATAATGTCTTTTATAAATAAGCATTGCTTTCCTAATGATTTATGAAAATTAATACTGCCTTGAAGTAATCGGTTAATGCATGAATTCATGCAATATTATATTAGGTCAGCCTTCACCAATAACTGGAGATGCTTTATTATATAAAACAGACTTGGAATATTTATTTTGTGTTTGTATTTTTTATCAATATCTAACAATGCTTGTTTTGTTTAGGAGCATGCCTTGGCCCAGGCAGAACTGCTAAAGCGTCAAGAAGAACTGGAAAGAAAAGCAGCTGAACTAGATCGCAGAGAAAGGGAAATGCAGAGTCTTAATCAGCAGGGTGGTATGCATGAAAAAATACTTCTTTAAATTGCAGAAATTTCACTTTTTCTTAGAAACTGTTTTAGTTTTACAGTGACGTTGTGAAACAGGTCAAAGAGGGGGTTTTATAATCTCTTCAGGAAAAGAAAGTTTTATCTCCTGTGAGACAATGCATACAGTGAATAAAAACTGGCCTGGCCTGTGCAGATTTTCACTGTAAAAATTTTAAATGTGGCCTCTGTTACATGTTACTTTCTGCTATCAGCTATTTTTATTCTCGGTTAATATCTAAGTAATACTATTGAATAGAAATGAAGCATTTTGAGAAGAAGCAAAAGTAACTTCAAAAGTAACACCTCTTTGATTTCTCTCCTGTCAGTATTTATAGCTGTAGGAGAACTTTCCTGTTTTGAAACATTTTCTTGTATTTTGCTGTGTTACAGACATAATATTCTATGCAAATAGCAGTAAGATCTATTCTATTATTAATCTTTTATTAATTTTTTCATATGACACTTTGGAACCCATAGTGAAGATCAGTATCTCATTTTGCCACAAATTGTTTGCATCAGGTTTTGTACAGCGGTTTCACAAATGAGAAGATGTACGTCCTCTTAACTGAAGATGCTTTGCTAGAGGTAGATCTATGGGAATATTCCTTTTCAAAAGGAAAAACTACAGACTGAAGTTAGGAAAAAACCCAAAACAAAACACTGTGTGCAAGGCTGACTTTGTGTGGTCTTTTCACTTGTATCTAGAATTCTGACTGTTTTATTTCCATATGTGCTGGTTTTTTTGAATATGCAGTGGTACAATTCCAGATTGCCTAATTGCTTAGTAATTCAAATGCTCAGGGAATTTTATAGAAAGAATATTTTCAATTGGAAGGGACCTACAATGATCATCTAGTCCAACTGCCTGACCACTTCAGGGCTGACCAAAACTGAAAGAGTCTTATCAAGGGCATTGTCCAAATGCCTCTTAAACACTGACAGACTTGGGGCATCAACCACCTCTGTAGGAAGCCTGTTGCAGTGTTTGAACACCCTCTCAGTAAAGAAATGCTTCCTAATGTCCAGTCTAAACCTCCCCTCGTGCAGCTTTGAACCATTCCCACGCGTCCTGTCACTGGATACCAGGGAGAAGAGCTCAGCACCTCCCTCTCCACTTCCCCTCCTCAGGAAGATATAGAGACCAGTCATTTGCTAGGATTTGGGAATGGGGAATTGCTATTTTTCTTCTAAGAAAAAGAATCATGGTGATATTGTCCCTTCATTAAACCATTTTTATTTTCTCAGTATTTGTTCTTTTCAATCTCTCTATTAAATCTTGGTACCTCTTTTCCCAGATAGTGATTTTTTTTTTGTTGTTTTTTCATTTCATTCTGCACGTATTGCCCTTCTTCTAATTTCACTAACTTATATTGATGGTCTGGATTGATTACTTTTCTCTGCCAGGCTTTAGGGACAGTTTTGTTCATCTGTATCTTAGGGAACGTAACTCTGATACTCCATGCATGTTTCAGGATATTTCTAAAATCGGTATTTATTATTAGGTTGCAGTTGTTCATATCAAAGTGCTTGAAGAATCCATGAAGTATCTAAAGGATTCTTTAGGAAGGCTGAACAGAGAAGAGGGAGCTGTTAAAGCTTTAGAGAAGATAGTAGTTTTTTATCAAATGACTGTAAAAGGTGTTGCAAATCAGGAATTGTATATTGTGACTGAGGAGAAAAATAGTCTTTTCCTTTTGAGTTTTTTTTTCTTTTGCGCACTCATTTGAACTTCTTTGGAAACTTTGGAAAGTTGTCTTCATTGGAGGACAGGGTCTTTTGCAATAGTCTAGCTATTTGCATTCAGGTTAAGATGCTGGCTATACATCTAGGACACTGTTGTCATATGCAATTGTCTACAGTGCAAAGATCTTCAAGCTGGTAGGTCAGCTCAGCTCGATGCCTTCGGTCTTCTCTGTTCAGGTCCTGTGCAGCATTGCATTTGAGCTAATTAAAATGTGCTGCTTCCTATTTCAGCTAGTTCATTTGGGCATGCCTGAAAATCCCTTCCTGTGCTTGCATGAAGCTAGTTTGGGGGTGTCTGCATGCATAGTGTAGGCATGCCATTGAAGTTACGTTAATAGGTCTTGAGGTGGTAACTTATGTTGAATGAAATAACTCTGAGCTAGCTCTTTGCTTATCAGGATACAATCTTGGAATATGAAGTATCCAAAGTGAATTTAGAAAAAGACCATTCAGTTTTTGGTCTCAAACTGTCTCACCAAGCTGTCTTTCAGTTTTAATAGAAAATTTTGAAACCTGTACCACAGCAGCAGGAAAGTGCATGAAATACAATTCTTAAATAATAACTTGAATTTTTGTAAGATAACCTGAATTTTTCCATAACTCTGTCTTGAAACTATTAGTCCTGAGAGAAATAACCATATGTTGCAGAATGAAGATCTGAATTATTATCAGATATTTTTCACATAAGAAATCCCAAGGTAGTTTTTAATATGGATGGGAGTATTACTTGATTACCTTCTGTATGCTCCCTCTGCCAGTCCCCTGCTCTGAAAGGCTTGGTGAAAATTTCAGTAGAAGAGGCAGAAAACTTAACAGATACTCAGTGCTTTGGACCTGTTTGGGCAGAACTGACAGCCTTCATCTTGTCTCAGTGGGGAAACAAATAAGAAATAATGCAAGTATGTAAGCATTGCAAGTTTTCTGTTTTTATCAGATGAATTGCTAGTAAAGTTATGGTTGAAGATAGAAATTGCAAGCAAAACCTGTCAGAATTTCAAATAAAGGTGCCTTTAGGTTAGTCTCTAGTTCAGCTGCACTTTTGGAACATGATGATTAATGTATCTCTTAGCATTTCAAATTCTGGATGCATTGTAAAGGTTTGTTGCAGTTATTACCTCAGCTGAATCTCTGAGTCTGCGCTTGGTATGACTTGCGTTCGGCAGAATGTATGCTCTAGCCTGTGAGCAGCTCAGCATACAGGAAATCAAAGTGTCTGATACTGTGTCCTTTGTGGTGTCATCACTCCGTCACACAACTGTATCAAAATACAGTGATGCTGTAGGGCATCTTCTTGATTAAAAAAAAGTAGTTTAGACCATTTCAATAGCTGCCTTTCTTGAGGCTTATAGGCTTTTAGGTAAAGCTTTGACTTCTATATTGGGAAGCTTCTATAGCTTCCCAACTATATTGGGAACTAATTCAAAGTGTTAGAGACAGCCTGGTGTTAAAAATACCAGGATTCTGAGAATGAAAAATGCTTTTCAGTCTCCAGTCTTTGTGTTCAACAGAGTATGTGAGTATGGTGGGACTTTAGGGAAAAGTGCATTTAAAAGTCAAGGAATTCTGAGAAATTGTTTTTCTGCCCATATCTGCTTGTTTTGTGAAGAATTCTCTTTTCTCATTACTTTATAGGAACTGTCAGATGCCTCCTTAGTCTTTTACATAGATAAAGTATTGTACTTTCCTTGATCAGTCTGCACTTCATTGTATTTTATTTCTGAAGTTTATTTTCAGTATTGTGTAAGGAACTCCTGGGTTTTGGTAGCCCAAGCTATCCATACGCTTGCGAAACTCATGTGTAAAACAATTTGAACAAGTCCAAATGCATATCTCTTTCTAGCATACAGAGATTAAAACTGTATTATAAAGCTCTTTTTTTTTTTTTTCTGTTTTGCAGGTAGAAAAAATAACTGGCCACCTCTTCCTGAGAATTTTCCAGTAGGTCCTTGTTTCTACCAGGACTTTTCTGTAGACATTCCTGTAGAATTCCAGAAGACAGTAAAGATTATGTACTATTTGTGGATGTGTAAGTATTTTTTTTTTAAAGAAAAAACAAAGTGCATATTCAAACTTGATGATACATACCTGCTACTTTGGCTTTTGCAATATCTGTAATGAGAAATTGTTTTAAATCCAGAAGTCAAATGTTGAAGTGAAATCTTTTTGTTAGCTTCAATTTTAAAAGTATTGAATTATTTCATGGAAACTTCCACAGAAAAAAAGGAGGAGGATTATCCTAAGGCAAGTTGGTTCTAGTACATTGTAGTTTTCTGTTTGAAGTATCTCTGTTGTTGTAAAATGAGATTTGACCATTTACTAACTTAGAAATAATTTTACTGTTTTTAAAATCAGCTTATATATTAAGAAATATAATTCACAATCAGTGTTAATAGACTTGTGAGTTTAAGAAGTATAATATCCATTTGCTTTAATATACATAGTTTTATATAGTTTAATATAGTTTTTAGTCTATAGTGGAGACAACATCATTTTAGTCTATTTAAAAAAAATAGTGTAAAGTAAATTAGCTGAAGAATCAGTCCATGTTAAAACTATCCTTTGTATGCCAAGAATGCTCTACACCATCTTTGTGGGGTTGATTTTGCCCTCATTCAGGTGCTGTGTTTTGACTGGAGAAGTGCTGGATGAACCAAATGTACAAATGCCACAACATTTGTTTCTTCTGTCTTGTCCAGTGTGATGAGAGCCTAATAATTACTCTGAGACCGAGGAAATTCCAAAGATTTAGGTGCTTTGATGCCTTTAATATATTTTTAGCATACTAAAGGAATGTGAATTTCAGAACTTTTCTGTATTTTTTCAGGGCTTCAGATTTAGTTAGCAAATCTCCGTAATTTTACCTGTTAATCTGGTAATCTTATTACTGTGATTGAACCATGTAATTGAAACACATAAAATGAGCAGTCAGCGTTGAATCAAGTGAATTCCACTTCATCATAATCCACAGCTTTCTATATTTGTTGCTGGGTCATTAATCTTCAAATAAGCAACTAAATCCACTGTAGAATGTGTGACTAGTCACTCTCGTAAATCTGACAGACATTTGAGATTTATATGAAATCTAAGATCAAGTACTCCAAAATTTTAGGAAAGTTACTAATTCTGGCCATTTGCAGGACTGAGTTCTGAAAGTGCCGTATGTTTCAAACACAAGGTGAAGTTGGGCAGTGAGAATTGGAATATTAATACTGTTTTTCTTTTTCCTTCTTACAGCAATAAATAAAGGAAGCAGCAATGTTACAGTATTTCAAAATATATAGGAGTTGTGGTTTTATACTAACATGACAGGTTTTCTTCCAGGTAGACTGAGATTTTAACTGAGTCCTCTTGCTCTTTACCTTCTTTAGCTGTAGTACTCTCTGACTTAGGGATTACTCAGGAAGGAAGGAAAAGGGCATAATAAAGGAAAAGAAGGACAAAATCTATTTCAGGCTAAAAAAAAAAAGATTGAGTACAGAATTCCGTGCCTTAGGGCTGGCGGTAGAATCAATCCTTGTGACTCTTCTTTTCCAGGATTGTATCTACATGCGTTGGCTCATTTTTCATTAGAGTAGCTATGCTTCCACAGTGGAGGCACTTATTACCATAGCAAACCAGCCTGCTTCTGCTTGCTGCTCTACCCTACATTTTATTTCTTCTTCCAGAACTTCCTAGGTCTTGTAAGACCTAGGGGTTCTGTGAACGTAATCACATTTGGATAAATCTAGTACCGTGTGCTCAGCACTTTGTAAAGTAGGTTAGTTTTCCTCTTCCTTTTTAGCAGCCCTAGGAACAAACCTTTTGGTTTCAGTTTTCTGTGTGTTTCCGTGGTTAGTAGCAATTTTTATATCTTTATTCTTAGTCTTTATGTATCTGAGGAAACTTCTTTACTTGTTTCAGATGTATATGCTCTTTATCTCATGAGAAAACAAGTCTGTTTGTATCCCTATTCCGTGAATTCATCCATCTTTTCTCTATTTGTATCAGAAGTCAGAGTTTTCTGATTCCTTGATGTGGTTTTATCTTTACACATATTTTTTTGTTCTTTTTCCTTGGGGAGAGCTTTTTTTATCTTTTTTTTTTTTCTTTTTTACTGCCTGAGTGCTCCCATGTTTTTGTGAACTACAACAATCAGCTAGCAATGGCTTCTGTCAGTTGCCAGTGGAGCTTTTCTGTTCTATCTTGGTTTTGTGACCGTTGCTCTTCTAGTGGCTTGCAGATAGAATGACAGTTTTCCTGGCTCTTTAGCACTGAGCACTACTTTTTAGATCTTTCTATGCTGTTACTAGTGAAATGTCCCATGTCTCTTGACCCGTATCTAACACCAGAAATTTTTTGGCTCAAAAGCCTGTGTTTTCCAGCTACTTTCCCCACAGGCTGATAGCATGTACAAAATGAGCAGTACTGATTGTCAAATAATATTTCTTATTTGAAATAACAAACCCAAGACCTGCTTAATCTCATGGAAAGCTTTTGTGGCATTTGGGTTTGTTACTTTATATAGGTTGTGAATGTTTCCATTTTCTATGAACAAGACTTTGAAAGGTTTTCAAAGACCAATGACTTAAACTGTAGGTTCTGATAGAAAAATAATACCCTAAAGTGCCAACTTTTATGGTATTTTTTCTGTTTAGGAGAGGTTCATCTCATCCATCCTTCTGTCTGAGGATATGATCAACAGTACATATATCAGTCTGTGTTGATGTTTGTTCTGCCTGTTCCTGAGAACCTCCAAGGATGGACACTTCATAAACTCCCTCCAAGCCTGTTCTAGGGTGTTGCTGTCTTCTATCATTAGAAGATGTTTCCCAGTATATAATTTAATTCTCCCTTCCTGTGTTTGATCTTCCCTGTTCTGTCCACTGTTGTTATGGAGAACACATTTATCCCCATTAGTCATCTCCTTTTGGCTAAATTAGCATAGTTTACTCAGCCTTTGTTTGTAGATTATGTATATGATTGTTTGGTGGCTGTCTTACAGATTCGCTGCTTGGTCCATTCCATATTATTAGGGTTTTTTTAGTGTGTAGCATCAAGAATTTTACAATGTGGACTGTGTCCAATATTTTAGCTGAAGTCCTAATGTACTGTGTAGAGGGAAAAAAAAAACCAACACGTTTTTGATAGCATGTGCTTGTGTTATGTGCTGATCTAAGCCTGTTTTAGAACATACTTTTTCCTATGGAAAATACTTCTGTTGTTTGTAGGGCGTGTTTGCACGTGTCTTACCCGCCCTGTCTCCAAAAAGAGCAGAACAGACAAGGAACAAAAGCCTAAGCTACATTTGAAGCCACTCTGTGCCCCAAGGTTGGATGTGATCAAAATTCACCAGTTTTGTCCTCACTTATCAGTTGCCTTGTGGCTTCAAAACCCTCTGTTTTGTAGGCATCCCATTCCCCTTGAGGCAGTCTATTACAGGGTGACAGTCCAGCTGATTCCTGGGAAGAAGCACATTCTTTTGTCATGTGTCCTAGTGAGGACTTTGGTTTCCCAAGAATACCCTCAATAAAACATTACTGAACTGAAACTTAATACAAGAATCTATTTTTATACAGTCCCAAATGGGACTGCAAAATAATCATCTCAATAATGTAGATGCCAAATAGCATCAGTGCAACTTGTGGTCTTTGTCTACAATTCACTTTCAAACAATAGTGGATGATGAAGTGTAGTTAATTAAGACAGGGAATGTATGTCTAAGTAGGATTCTTCTGTATAAGGAAGTTTACACTAATAAAAATGAAGTTGTGTCTGAATATTTACTAAACTATTGTAATTTTCCATTGTTCATTCTTATTCTGGCACGAATGTCCCTTTGTTTTTTTTTTTTTGTTGTTTTTTTTTTAACCTCAACTGATTCCACAGCTAAACTAGGAGAAGGCTTCTTAAATCACTTCACACTGAGTACTGTATTGGTATAGCTGTGAAGTTATTGTCTTATAGACATTGTATGTTGCAGACTTCAGCCAAAGCCTTAGGTCATTTCAGCCCCCAGGTGGTCATTATCTTCTAATAACTTGTATCATAGTTTAATTTGAAGGGGCAAGTAGGTGTAAGGTACTTAAACCGTTACCCTGAACATTAAAACACCTGTCTGTTCATACAACAGCAAACCTTACATCTAGGTCACTTAGTGAAGGTGGTGGCTCAAAGAACAAGTATCTTTCTGTACCTTGCAGCAGGCAGAGAGAAGGGCGGGTGGAGCGAAGGCAGAATTGTCAGTGAAGTCCCATTTCTTCATCCGTAGCTTGCTAATACTCGTTTTTTACAGCTGAGATTCTCCATGACAGTAGTGAAGTAGACCCCTATGTTGCTGGTTTTATTGTGCTAATAGGTATCAGTAGTGGGTGTGATGTTCCAACCCTCCTCTGCACTGATGGTATTTTTTTAAAACTTGTCCTGTTATCGTAATTGCAATTACAAAAAAAGTAGTGATTTCAGAAAGTTCAAACTCCACCAGAATGCGGATGTTTCTAGTAATCTAGGGGGTCTCCCTGTTTTCCAGTATTGACTAGAAAAAGAAGGAATACCCCTTAGTAAGCTTTCTCGTATTTATCACAGGAAGGCAGGAATTTCGATTTGTATCCTTTGTTGTGCTTTATAAGGCATACACAGACAAATTCTGAAATTAGGTGCTTTGCTGACCTCCTGGAACAGTGCTAAGATGTGTAGATGCATTAAATGCTTTTTATTTAAAAGTACAAAGTTTTCTGTTTCTGGTTACTCTTAGAGGAAAATAGGATTTGTCTGAGGGAAATGTTTTGAGTTTCATCAGCCTTTCATGCAATGATGTGGGCATTTTGCTTTAAGATTTTTTCCCACTAAGTTGATTTAGGCCTTATTTAAGTACTCGTTAAAAGGGCAGCAAAGAGTTTGAGGAGTCTTTTTTTCAGAATCTTTATTATCTTGCCAGTTCTTCTGTTAACCTTACTCTCCAGTAGAATGACTAAAATGTTTCTCTGAACTTAAATAAAAAATCATGGCTGCAAGGAACAGCTTATGCACTCTCAATTACAAATACTCTACTTTATCCTGGTCCACAAGGATAGAAACTGTCCTCTGAGATAGCAAAATCACTCCTGAATCACTGGTTATTGCTGAACAAAGACAGACATACATGTTCATCTTTTAAGACTGGCAGAACTAACTTCTGTGCCAGATAGCATGAAGGTAGTAGTTGTAATGTTTCTTAATACTGCTGTCTCTTTTTTTGGTTCTAAGAACTAAATGTATTTGAAATAAACTGTGAAGTCATAATGCCAATGCATTTTCTTTAGTAGAAATTCAATAGTTAACCTGTAACAAGGTCTGCAATGAGAAAATGCTGGTATTGAGTTAAGAACGGAGCACCAAAAAGGCAGATGTTTAAGTCCAATGTTATAAGAAATATTTGAATGTGCAATATGTATTGAAGCATCTAGAACAGCTTGTTGCAGATCTTGTTTTTCTGAGAAACAGTTTTACTAAGTGGGGTTTTTTTGCTTTATTACATGGAAGACAAGGAGCTTTTCATTGAAAGATTTTTTTGGAAATTTTTATTTTCAAATTAGAATGTGTGCAGTGCTAAATTTGTGATGCATTTTATATCATTTATAAGCTTTCTCTCAAAAAATATTCAGTAGTCTGTTAAATATCTGTATCCAGTTATTACTGTAGAAAAAGTATCAATTATTGCAGCTGTAGAAATCTTTTTTCATCATATTAAGTTTGAAAATGTTTTATTTTTATGACAGGATTTTTTCTTTCACCATATACCTGATAGTACTTGAGTTTTCATGTTTGGTACTTTCACTTGTGAATACAGGATTTACCTGAGAGTTAGAAAACTGTATAAAAATCAGCTTATTGCTGAGGGTATTGAGAGGGTGTTGATTTATTGTCAGCTTGCTGATGTTTTGTTTAAAAATGCTCAGTTTGGGTATTACTTTAACAGTTGTAATAATTTATTGTATAAACAAAACTTAATTAAGACTATTTTGCTTTTGCTTCTACAGTCCATACAGTGACACTGTTTCTTAATATCTTTGGATGTTTGGCCTGGTTTTACGTTGATGCTACGCGAGGGGTTGATTTTGGATTGAGTATTCTCTGGTTCTTGCTTTTTACCCCTTGTTCTTTTGTCTGCTGGTACAGACCACTGTATGGAGCTTTCAGGTAACAACTTCAGCTTGACTTAGGATATTTAAAAACGTGTCGAAATGCATTAACATTACAGAATTTGCTTGATTATCATCATGATAATCCGTTAATATGCTTTCATTAGAAACAAGTAGTATGTTTACCAATAATTCAGTTGTTGTATTTGCAACATAGATGGCAATAGCTAGGAATATCATGGAATATCCTTTAAAGTATTTATAGCTTCTACCATTGACAAAATATTTGTAGGAAACTTTGTATTGGGCCGATAACAATTTTAAGCAAGATTCTCATTAAATCTCTATCCCTTCACACCAAGAATTTGAGTAGGTTAATAGTTAAGAGTGTCTCAAATGTTTGGCTTCCTGAATGAACTTCAAAAAACTCTACACTTAAAAATACCATATTTTTAAGTGACCTACAGTGTCTGTAATTGAAGTAGACTGAGATTCTTAAGAATGAGTGGAGCAGGTATATAGTAATCAAACTCTAGTATTTTTCCTAGCTTTTAGCAATCTTTGCAGACTTCACAAGCGTGAGGTATGGTAGCTTTGTGTTTAAGAATAGAATGGTTGGTTTGCATGCAAAACCGAACTTTTTTTTTTGGTGAAAATCAGCATGTAGAGATTCTAAATCCTGTACTCTTACAGTATTTCTTGGGAATTTTTTTTTACATTGAAGTGATTCAGGATATTCTCAGTTAAAATGCACTAATTCTTGTGGAGAAAGATTGATGGCCAGAAATTACAGTTAAGCGTAACTTTTAGACTAAATGAGATGGGTTTTTTTGATAACCAAGGAGGCATTGCTCTACCCACACATCTTTGAGGAATCATATAGTTTAACTTGCATTTGCTCTTTAGTAAATCCATAGCTTTTCTTAGTGAATATTGATTGTTTGGAAAAGGAAGACTACTACTTGCATATTCAACTTTCAGTCAGTTGCTCAGCTGAAAATGAAATAGTTATTGAACTGAACTGGTTGAATAAATAGAAATTAACAAACTCCCTTCTGCAGGAAGAGCTATTAACAGCAAAATCTGGTTCTGTGACTTAACTAAGTGATTTCTACTTTCTTTAGAACTCTGGTAGCAAGCATATCTAATCATTAGTTTTGATAGTAATAAGTAGAGGTCTTTGAGATTTTGCCTGTACATTTATATTTGGGTTTTGGGTTGTTTTTTTTTTTACTTTCAGTCTTTGTCAGGCTGGCATTTTAGTAATTTAAACAGCAAACCTATTTTGTATATTTTGCTTTTAAGCAACAGCTGCTTCAGTATTCTGGTCTGCACTATGTTTCAGTAATTTCGTATTAGATTTTTACTTTCTTTTACAAGTAAAATATTTTCTTCCCATCCTGCCAGCACTGTGAACTTCAGTCTGAAAGTGGCACAGAATTCTGTTCTTCATGCATTGTAGCAAAACTTAACATATTTAGTCTAAAAGGCCCTGCTGTGTGCTGAACAGAACACTAGGGAATAGTATCTTGCTGCTATTCATCTCTCTGTTAGAGGTGCAGGTGGCAAAAATACTATATTAAAGAAGAAGGAGCAGCTCTTGTAAATAAACAGTCTACGAAACCACAGAATTACTGTGGTTTTATTACTGAAAGACAGATACTTCAAGTCACTGTCAATAAATGAAAGCACTTTTCCTGTAGTTAATGCAGAAAAAATTTTTTAGATCAGTACTACTGTATTTGCAAAAAGTCATTAATATCCTGGCTGCTTTAATCTTTTTTCCCCCCTCTTTCAGGAGTGACAGTTCATTCAGGTTCTTTGTGTTCTTCTTTGTATATATCTGTCAGTTTGCTGTACATGTACTTCAAGCTGCAGGATTTCAAAGGTGGGGAAACTGGTGAGTATTCTGTTTGCTGTAGCGTTGTACTGTCTGTAAGACCAACACTCATATTTGGTAAAGTCACTGCAATACAGTCTGTGTGTTTTTTTAAAAAAAAAAATCTTGTGTTCACTGGAATTGTTACATTTAGCACTCAAAAAAAGCATTTTTGGAGTGCTCTTAACTAGGAAAAGTGGGTGAAACATATCTCAAGAGTGTGACATACTTCTGTTATTAGGCTGGTCAAAATCTTATCCTTCAGTGTAAACCACTTTGGACTATTCTTTTATACATTACCTCCTCTATTTTGGTGGTGTGTAGAGATGTTATTTGCGCTATATTTAAGACAAAGACATAAGCAAAACTTAGAGAAAATGAAAATAATTTAGACAGTAATAATACAGTGCATATTATTTTGTATCATTAGTTATTTCTAATTATATTAATATACTTCTCATTAAGGAAATTTATGGCTAAAATTTGAAGAATGAGTCAACAGTGTATTCGGGTGAATATAGTGGTGTATCTTTGATATTATTTGAAAAGCTCATTTGTCTGAGTCAGCTCCTTATTCTGTAATAGTTGATTTTTCTTTTTGATGCTTGTAAGTATATAAGCTTTTACATGAAGCTTTCCTGCGTATTATCTTTTATTTGAGTCTTCGAGGTCTAATATTTACATTTTACAAGGAAAAGCTATTGGGAATCAGTCACAGCCCTTGGAAAAAAGCCCGACAAACTTGAATTAACTAAAAGCATGGTCGTAGTAGCCAGCTGGTAGCGTGGAGAGCTATGACTGGCAGTACTCTAGCTGGGTAATGACACTTCCCTGTATCAGTGCTTTTTGCTGCTAACCTCCAAACATAGGCAGATAAAACAGCATTGCTTTAGAACTGTAGTGTAAGGAAAGATCCTGTTTTGTTATTTTTGTTCTCGAATCTGCTGTTTTGCTTTTTCATAGATACATTGATTGACATTAACAAAATTAAAAAGTATTTTAGAGGGCCAACTCTCCAAGTATGTGGATTGTGCTTTTAAGGATACTTGGGGAGGGGGTGTGAAAAGTAGCCATATCATCAGAAAATGCTAATTACAGTTTGGATTTTGGAGTTTTGTGGTAGAGTCCAGTTGGACATAGAGGATATCAAAGCAACTTGGAACAGGTAGAGGAAAGTTTTAAGGCTGTTTGGGTTTACAGAAATTTTCTGCTTTTTTTTCTGTGGAAGAATCTTTTCTCTCAATGTTTTATTTTTCTTAAGGCAACCTGCTTTTTGTGGTTTCAAGTTTGATACTGGGTTTTTCTGTTGGTGTTTCAATTTTGCAGAATGGGGAAGTGTTTGAAGTAGATACTGATATAGCAATCTTTTCTATTAGTTAATCTGATGCTATCTACTTCAAAAAAATTTCATATTAACCTCAGTTGAGAAAGCATCACTGTGTGGATACAGTTAAGTGAGTCTTCCCACGTAGAAGCTCTGTGTGTGTGGCATGTTTTTGTTTTATATTTAAAGAAGTTAGAAGCTATATTTTTAGGGACATTTTCTCTTCCACAAAATCATGTAGTCTTAAATCAGTCTGAAATTACAGTATGACAAAAAAAACCCCAAAAGTTGATGAGCAACTCTCTAATTTCTTCACAGTTCTGCTCAAGGATAATAATCTTTACAATTTTTCTTATAGTTTCAGTGCATGCATTGGGAAAAATGGAAACTAAGCTCTAAAAGCTTGTTACAGAACCGAAATATGCTTATGTAAAATTCCCATGACTTTTTCTTAAAAAATATCCAAAGTTGATCAGAACCAGGAGGTTATAAAGCTTCCCTTGATATGGATACCTGTGGTTGAATGGTTCATGTGCTGTGCTAGTGAAGTTTGTCCTTTCTTTTTCCTCCAGTGGGTGGATTTCGTCTCTTACTGGTCTTAATAAGAGTATTCCTGTTGGCATTATGATGATAATCATAGCTGCACTTTTCACAGCATCTGCTGTTATCTCGTTAGTTATGTTTAAAAAGGTAAGTTACGTATTATTCCCCTCTTCTGTTTCCTGTGTGTGATCTGGATTTTGCTTTTGTGCTTGAGAGAGGTACTCTTTCACAAAGTAATGGGGATTAAATGATATTCTTGGGGTGTGCCTTACCTATAAACAACTGTACTGTTTTGGTTATGCTATTGCGGAGTTATGAAATGCTGTTTGTACAATGCACATATTTTCTGCAAACTAAAACGGGGAAGGATAGCTCTGAATAAGAGAAATTGGGAGGTAAGGCCACAATGAAAGGGTAGGTGCATGCACTGGACACTATGATTATACCTGTAGATGCCACGTTGTAATTTTCAAATCTGTGGTGATTCGTCAGGCTGAGTGAAGTGTGATTCAAACGATTGCTAAGTTTCAGCTCTTACCAAAATCATTCCCATTGAAATCAACAGAAGAGTGAGATGCCTGGCACCTGGGAAAAGGATTTTTATTTCTCTGCTTCTATTATTTTAACATTTTTTGTCAATTAATGATTGTGTAGCATGAAAGCTCAAAGAAGGATGCTTTTTTTCCCTTGGTTCCTTTTTGTGAATTTCCATCCAGAAGACCTAAGTTTAGATACTGATGTCCTACTAAGTTTTTGGTGGTGTTTAGATAAAATGTAACTGAGAATTCTGATGATGATGTGCTGGCAATTCTAATAATTCAGCCTCAGTAATAGTTACGCTTAAAGATTCTCACATACCCAAACTCTTCTGGCCTATTTACAGTAAACTAGAAATTTTAAGTGTTGCCTGGAGATGTCCCTTCTTCTTATTTGTTTTCTGCATAAATACTGAGGTACAGAAGAAAGAAATAAGCAAGAAAAATGTACGGTGGAACATTTTTTACACTCTTCCTGCCGTATGCATCTGGATTCTTTTCAAAAACCTGCACACTCACATGTGACCTGGTGTATCTTTATGGATGAGAAATAGTCACATTTATAACAAAGAAAAAAGTTACAACATTAATCTTCCTGCTACAATTGAACGAAAATGTCTTTGCAATATTATTTGACAGCTTTATCGTGACTTGATTGAATATGAGTCAGAAACAGCATTTTAATTTTAATACTCAGGTAATTGGTAGTTACTCAGGATTTGTTTTTTTGTTGTACTAGAGATTGTACACCATATTGTTTAGAGTGTTTGTAAGTCATATTGTTTAATACCTCTGCTTATTATGCAGAGCTATTGGTTATCACACTAGTTTAGCAGATAGGTATCTGCATTATTAGGGTATTTTATACTTTTTAATATTCAGTCATAGCTTAGCTTGTTCTTGTAACCGTATCAATGAAGGAAATTAAAATGTTTCTAAATGTTTCCTGCTGTTTTTTTTAACATGCACACTTACTAACTCTTCTAATGAGTATGACAAGTTGTATACAAATTGAGACAGAAGAGCTCTGTCAGTAGATGGTGCAGACCCCCCCCTGCAGCTGGAGCTGCGCCCTGTACCCTCCAGCTCTGGAGCCCTCAGCATAAGAAGGACATGGGCCTGTTGGAGCAGGTCCAGAGGAGGGCCACGAAAATCATCCGGGGGATGGAACACCTCTCCTCTGAAGGAAGGCTGAGAGAGTTGGGGTTGTTCAGCCTGGAGAAGAGAAGCCTTCGGGGAGACCTTATTGCAGCCTATCAGTACTTAAAGGGGGCTTATAAAAAAGATGGCGGCAAACTTTTTAGCAGGGCCTGTTGCGACAGGACAAGGGGGAATGGCTTTAAACTAAAGGGGGATAGATTCAGACTAGATATAAGGAAGAAATTTTTTACGCTGAGGGTGGTGAAGCACTGGCACAGGTTGCCCAGAGAGGTGGTGGATGCCCCATCCCTGGAAACATTCCAGGTCAGGTTGGACGGGGCTCTGAGCAACCTGATCTAGTTGAAGACGTCCCTGCTCATTGCAGGGGGGTTGGACTAGATGACCTTTAGAGGTCCCTTCCAGCCCAAACCATTCTATGATTCTATGATATTTTTGCAAGCTATGAGCCCTGCATTATGCTAAGGATGCAGCCTGTTTGTGTATTTAAATACATTATTTCAGACAGTAGATACCACACACATTTTAGTAAAGACCTATGAGACCCCTCCGAACTTGCAAAAAGTTACAGGTATTCCTACAGTCAAACCGTGCGTGCAGCAGGGCAATCAAAAGTTGTAGGATTTGTGGAAAAGAAGTCTGTTTACTCATTTCTGGATCCTCCCAAACACACGAGCAAACCAGATTTCCCCACCACACAGCTCTGCTTTGTGTTTGAGACTTTGCTATTATCCTACCAAGAAATGGAAGGCTCAGCACCGTTTTTTCACTGCTTTTCCACCTCCCTAGGTGCACGGTCTCTATCGCACGACTGGTGCTAGTTTTGAGAAGGCACAGCAGGAGTTTGCAACAGGAGTGATGTCCAACAAAACTGTACAAACTGCTGCAGCCAACGCCGCATCAACAGCAGCAACCAGTGCAGCCCAAAACGCGTTCAAGGGTAACCGAATGTAGAGAAACATAAAAAGTCATCATGGTTCTCTTCGACTGTACTTTATTTTCCAGTCACTTACCATATTCCCTAAAAGCCTAGATCAAAATTCACACAGCATGTTTGTCTCTTCTGCAGCTGTGTATGGGTAAAATGGGAAATGTTTGGTTTATTTTATTATAAATTTATTTATTTTAAAAAGATAACCATTCTTTGCCCTTCTTTAAGATGTTGCATTCTAGAATATAAAGCAACATAAGATATTCCATATCTTATGGAGAATAAATAATTTCAACAGTTGGCCTGAGAATAAGTTGTGGTATATAATGATCAAATAAATGTATTAATAATTTGGAAGGGTTTTTAGTGGTTCACTCCAGTGTTTTTTTTCAACTTCAGATCAATTATTTTTCTTCCTAAGAACTTTTTTCCCTATTTCTACTATAAGAAATGGGGTAGACTGAGAGTTGTAGAAAGTTAGGTTTGGCTACTGCTTTTGCAATTTCAGCAGCTGCTGGAGGACAAATCCAAGTAGGGTAGATATAAATTCTTTTCTTGTTTGGTTTTTTTTTTTTTTAGGATAAGTCTTTTGATATAAACCTGTAAGTTTGCATGAATACTGTTATCTGATCTTGTTTAAATAGTGTTTTGGTCCAGAATTTACCTGCGCCACTTTATAATTACAGCATTTGTTTGTATCTATTTTCACAGAGTATTCTCTACCTGTGAGAAATGACTATGGTGCATAAACATTCTCTGTTATAGAATGTGTAATGCAGTGTACAGTTTAAGGAAGTTACCTGATGGTTTCAATCACAGAGCTAAATGATTATATATTTGCTATTTTTAATTTCAGTATTCGTGTCTTCTGGTAATAATTTTTCTGGAAAAGAAACCAATACTGACTTTTAGAACACTAGTTTCTTGCCCCCCTTCTACATGCAGTGGTATTTTTGTTGTATTTGGGATTTTGGGGAGTTTGTTTGTTTGTTTGTTTGTTTTTTAAGTGTAGATTTGTGTTTAACAGTGGTACTAAATCTCTAGCCTAGTCAGTCACTGTTTACTGGTTGTCCAAAAACCTAAATACACAGTATTTAATTTTGTAACAGGAATACTGTCTGAAACCAAGCTTTTGAAGCAATGGCATTTGACAGATACTTGAATTCATTTTAACATGAACTCAGCCATCTTTGTAATGTGATTTAAGCTGGGGTGGGGGAAGCTTTTAAACTATTTTGAGTTGGGAAAGTGAGAAATCTTCATCTTTAACAAAGTTAAATTTTAACTCATTGAACTGGAGGCCTAAGAGGTTAAACTGGTGCTGTGGAACTGAACAATCCATAACGGTACATACCATCATAATATTCTAGAATATAATCAGGTCTTAGTATAAGGTCACATTTTTCTCCTTTGAAGACTATTTATATTCTTGGATTGCCTCATGAGTCTTAGGCACAATACTTGGGCTGTGTTTTCAAACTCTGTTTTAGAAAATGAAAACAGGAAGGACCACATCCTGCAACCTGTGTAAGTATAATCTGTGACTGAAAGGAATTCAGCTCTTAAGATGAATCATCTTTAGTGAGACAGCATAAAATTCTGAGGCCCCTCCATGTTCTGAATGTGGACCGACTTTCATAGATTCTTTTTCACTACACTGTATTCATATAACAGAAGAGCACTGCAAAAAATAAACCCCCTAGCTTAATCCCTGGATCAGTATTGTACAGTAGCATGACGTCCCTATTAGTCTCCTTTCTTTTACTAATTTCTTTAAATCCAACTTGAATTTGGATAAATGCCGTAGTTTCACCTATGCTGAAGTTCATATTAATGAATACACTTGCTTCTAAATGTTCTCTGCATTATGAAGTTAAAAGCAATTTAAATATTCTGTGTAATAGGGGCTCTAAAATTTCATACTAGTGGACATGCTAGCATTGAACTTAAATTTGTGTGGAATGTTATTAAAAGCTTTCCAGATAAAAGCCACCATTTTCTGGTGAGATCAGGCATCATCCTTCTAGCAGCTATATATCAAGATTGTTCTTTTCATAATCTTTTAAACTTAAAACTTGAGAGTTGTATCTAGGAACTCTACTGTGGATTACTTTTAAATCAAAATTTAAGCGATTGTCTTGGTATCTCTTGGATAGGAATCCCAGGGACATCATCCTTGCAATTTAACTTCAGTTGAAGATTGCATAATAACATACATTACCAGAATATATTATGGAAAAAAACATTATGAATAAAACCTGAATTTGGCAGGTAGATTTTTTTTCCCCCCAAATATTTAAAGGCTCGTTGAGAAAACATATTTAATGTTCTATGTATACGGAGCATTGATTTGTAATGTCATGGGTTGAATGTACGGATTTAAACCTCCTAAGCGAAATTCAGGGTTCAGTTACATGTGGATTGTTTAAACCAGAAATCTCTGACACTTTGCAGCCCAAAAGGGAGGGAGAAGTTTGAGTTTAGCTTTGACAACAGAAGGCTGATATTTGTTAAAATATTTTGTACCTAACGAAAACTAGATTTTACAGTCTGTTATTAATTAATCAGAGTATTGCGCCCACTTACGTTGTCATTTTGTAGTATTGTGGCAAATTGAGTACAAAGTATGAAGTTTAAACACTGGAATGTCAGTAGTCATTGATCTGTAATTTAGGAGTTGGTTTTATTTATCTGAGGGATGTTTGTATATTTTGTAAATTACTAACAATGCTCTGCCATCCTGGTGAATGTCATGGTTCTGTACAAATGCACTTCTTCTGTCCCTCTGTTGCATGTCTGAGTAGTTCAGAAGTTTTGTATATTTATTGTATTAACACAGTGTCATAGAATAAAAAAAGACTTTTTTCCTGGGTGTTTGCTCTGTATAGTTTTGACCAATATAGGGATTTTTCTTCCAACGGTCAGGATAATGTGCAGGGCAGATGATCTATGTAAAAGTCTCACTTGGTTTTTATAATTCTGTATATAAATGCTGTAATTCTGCTGAAATGGGGAAGCAAAATGTCCACTGCCAAAATAATACATTAGGGTATTGAGAATTAATCTACTCAACTGTTAATGAAGAAAATTCTTAAACCCTTGCAGCCCAATTTTCTTGTGCTGTAAACTCACAAGGGTTAAAATCTAAACATGTTCTGTCATTACTGAATGAAATTCTACAGGTATGAAGCGAATCCTCAATCACTATTGAAAGTAAAATGAAGTTGCTGAAAACAGCATTGCTTTGGTACTGTTTATTTTCCTAATTTCTGCCTATGAATTGACATTTCTGTATCACTGCTGTTGTCTTGCTTTTTCTTTTTTTTTTTTTTTGGGCCTTTTTTCATTCTTTTGTTTTCC
>NW_008825104.1:4978220-4985719 GCF_000699105.1 Pygoscelis adeliae
TAATATCAACTGTAACACCTGCTTTCTAGTATTGAATTTATTACTGGGTTTTCTTTGAAGGGCAAAACAACTTCATCTAGACCACTGTGATGTAGTTACGTTTGCAAATGCACAATACAGAGAACAGTGCTGTGAGTGAGGTAC
This sequence comes from Pygoscelis adeliae, assembly GCF_000699105.1. NCBI lineage: Eukaryota > Metazoa > Chordata > Aves > Sphenisciformes > Spheniscidae > Pygoscelis > Pygoscelis adeliae. The sequence continues at coordinate 4,978,365 of NW_008825104.1, forward strand.
AGTCAGGATTATTTTGGCAGATAGCAGACGTGAGTTTTTGAAGATGCTTGCGCATGCATGCATCATTTAGTAGTGAAATTCTTCATCTGCTTGATCTCTTTCTTTGTAATTTACAGATCTAGGACGGCAGTGGCAGCAGACTAAAGGAACAGTTTTTGTACTTTCTTGTAAATGGTAAGCACAGTTGTGCAGCATGACCCAGTCATGTTTTATGGTTACAGTTATTACACAATTTAAGTGCTGTTGTGGGGAGATAATTCCTCTGGTTTGCTGAGGCTAGTTCTCCTCAAGAAGTTGTAAGCACGAAGTTGGGAAGGCATGCACGCACAGAGAAAACAGCACGAAGAGAACTGTGATCAAAAATACTCAAGTGATACTTCTGGAAAGACATTTCTGTCAAGGAAAAGGCATGCACCTAGAGCATCTGGTTATGAATCAGTAGTAAGGCACAGTGGATCAGATGATTAAAACAAATGTGTGTTAGGTTTCACTCAGTTACATTAAAATGTGTAAGAATTAGTTTGTACTTCTTTTCCTACAAATTAATTGTATGTCTGCAAGTAGCTTTTATTCTCATCAGTAGAAAAATCTGGAGGACTTACCAAAGAAGTGGCGCAGATTTCTTACCGCAGCAGCAGAATACTAGTTTAACTTTATATTAGGATTAAACTAGATACCATGTCACACACTACTGAGGGAAAAAAAAAAATGTGTTGATGGGAAGTATGACTTGTGGATCACGCTGCCATACATTTTGTTCTGAAAAAAAGAAATTAATTGTCCAGCTGTTTAAAGGAAGCATATACAGCTCATCTAAAATGTGCTTGTTGGATGAATGGATAGTGATTACACCAAACAACAGTGCTTTCAATTCGTTCGTTTTACTGTCTCTCAATACACTTGGTGCTGCGATGTGACTAAGTAATGTGTATATATTACAGAGGAGTTGCTGTACAAAGTATTGAGAAGACAGGTTTTGCTTCTTTGTGCACACAGTTCAGGAAGGGAAACTTTCGGCTGGTGAGATGGGAAATTTCAGAGACTGATTTTTGGTGATAAAGTTGGAGGTTGTGTTAGTAATGGGCAGCGTGCTTGGAACAGGGCTAATGCAGGCCTGAAAAATGCAGCCTGCTTTAGGGTCCGGTTACTTGTGGCCATTCACTCAGCTTTTCTGCTTTGCAAATGCATACAACCAGAGCTGGGTAGGATATACTGGCTGGAGCCCAGGCCATTTTAAAAAACGGCTGCCTCTGTACACCAATGCTCTGCGGCATCAGCTGCTCTGCCACTGTTTCAGCTGACAGTGCTGCGAGTAGATTTTACACTGTTTATAGCCTGATTAAACAATCGTATATTGTCTGAGCTGTAGCCACTGCACACATGCCAAAGCAGGTGTTGCTGTTTTGCAGTGCGGGGCTGCTGTCTTTGCTGTGCATGTATTTTTGATATTTTAGAGGAAAAAGTGGATATGCTGGATTGGGCAGTGGGGTGTACTTTTTGTTCAAGGTAGGAGAGCAATTGGAAGTGGTCAGAATAATGTGATTAAATTTTGAATTATTTTCTCTTTACCTTTCTCAGCTAGACCAGATTACTGATCCCACTGCATCTGAGTGATACCTAAAGCTGGTTAGGGACACCGATTCCTATGCTGTCAGAATTTCACTGATATGAAGATACCACAAATCAAATAAAAGGCATCTATTTGAAAACAAGCTTTCAGTGAGTAAGAGGAGCAAGACAACATCTTTATATTCCTGTCACTCTGATATTAATAATACACATTCACTTTCTCATTGCATCACCAGTCTAAACCTAGCTTAGCTGGAGCTTGGGGAAGAAGTTACTAGAACACAGAAACCTGTAATAATTCACACAATTAGAGAATTGAACTCCACGTTCCCTATTGCCGACTCTGTTAACCTTACTGAAAAAGGGAGGTAGTATTTTTAGCTATACAAATCAGTACTTCGTAATTTCTTTCAGCAGTATTTTGTATTTGTAGAATAACTGCTGTATCTATACCTGCTTTGAAATCCATAAAGATGACTAACGTGGTGGTGTGTTGAGTGGCACCTATCCCCTAACTTCTTCTGGACTGTAGGTTTCTAAGTGTTCCAAATTTTAACCAAGAGCTACTTCTTGGAAGTTTAGAAACTGTTAGGAGTGTAATTAAAGTAAATGCAATTAATTATATGTAAATTTAATAGAAATGGACGATAGCAACTATGAGACAAAAGTGACATCCTGACTTTTCTTTAAACTACTGAAAGCCTTACTCCTAGTTCTGCCTTAAATTTGCTTAGAGAACAGTATGTAACCTCTCTCTAGTGTTTGTCAAGTCACAGGTGAAAGGTAAGACACGCTGTGGCAAATACCATTTTAAAAGTCTGTGTGATTAAGCAGTATTTGTTTTACAACCTTCCCTACCCCTTTTCATGAGAAAGGCACTCCAGTGCTGTAGTTGCAAAATGAAAAACATTTGTCAGGCATATAGTCAATTAGAAAGTCTCTTTAATGCAACTGTACTGAATAACACATAGCTACAATTTCAGATCACATACTTTTTGATCAGTAAGCGGTAATAATTGTTAAACTCAGATGGAAATCTGAAACGCTAACAATGTCAGTGGGCTGGGATCTTAAATGCTATTAAAGCTACAATTAAAGGTACCTTGCTGTGGCTCAACCTGTCCAATATGTTTGAATCAAAGTAGTCAGACTCCTGTTGAAGTTTGGAAACTCACATTTTAATTGAAATTTAGATTAAAAATAACACATTAGGTACATCATTCATGCTAACAAATGTACATAGTGGTGACTCAAGAACAGAAAAACAGTACCACAAATAAACCATGGCTCAAAATCTACTCTAGCTGGATTGCCTCAGCTGCTCTTCCTATACAAAGCAGCTGTGGTGTATACGTTGCTGCCATGCTCTGTCCTTTCCTTGAGGTAGGCACCAGTGCCCACTGCTTTCAAGGAAGACTTGAACTCTTCTCCGTTTACCACTAGGATGTGAGATATTCTGATGTGGGGTAACAATGCAAAATGGAAATGATTTGGCTGGAAAAAACATCTCAGAATCCAGAGAACTTTATTGAGTAAAATAGATACAAAGGTGATATAGACAACCCATAAATAGCTCAGTAGCAATGTTTTTTGCAGTGCCACATTATAAATAAAGCACATTAAGAAACCTTGCTGAGCCTTTTCAGCTTTTAGATTGCATATTCCCAGAGATGGACACAGCTTCACATTTGAATTGTCTATATTATATAGATCTGAGTATTTCAAATCAATCTAGAAGAGATTTTTGTTAAATCTTTAAGCTGCTGTTACTACTGTTGCATTAATCTTCAAAATCAGTGATTCTATTGCATTACTGTATGCTTTAGTTTGTCCACACCACCAAAACTCCAGCTCCTTCTTCCCTGGGAAGTCCCTTTTCAAATATCTTGTTTAAAAGCAAAAACTAAGGGCGGGGGGGAACCCACAACAAAACCCATTCCTGGTATTGCACATCTCACACAAGTTTGTGTATATATATATATTTTTTTTTTAAATATGCTACAATTTAAAAAAAAAAAGTCTATGGCACTTTACAGAATACAAGTTTACGAAGTCAATCAAATCACAGATGTTTGAAGAATTCTTCAATACCACAAAACCAAACTGAACTAATCAGCACACAGGTTTTAAAGAATCCACAGCAAATTCTTCTAGATCCTATGCAGTGCATGTACATTAAGAAGCAGTTACACTCCGCAGCGCCCTCATGAAATTAATTAAATTAGCTTTAAGCTGATTTATCTTTTTTTTTTTTTTTTAATATTTTTGAAAGCTACTGCTGAGGTGAACTTCAGGAACAACTTAAACAGCTGTCAAATTTAATGAGTGCACCCTACACCTGAAAAACCTCATCCAGAAAAAAAAAAAATCTGCAATATATACCATCTTCTCACTTGCTAGAAAAACAGAACCCTGAGAAAAGAAAATCTGATTTTTTTTTTCTGTATTTCTTCCCAGCCTGTCTTCTATCTGTGCTGTGTGATGAACATGGATATTCTTGCAAGTTAGTTGATTATGTTGTTGCAGAGCAAGTTGATAGTATACCAGCAACAAGCAGAAAAGCTGGTTCTTGGTTACAAATGCAGACAAAAGCAAAACATGCCACTGAAAATACCTCCTTTGTACTTAAAAAAACCCGCACTATTAAAATTTTTTAAGTGTTCCATAGATCACAGCAGAGGTCAGTAAGTAATGTAAATGAAGGTTGGTCATTGTTTATGTCTAAGCCAAAGCAGTGTATGCCCTCTATACCTTTTGGAAGAACTGACCTTATTCTGACCAGTCAAGTGCTCAAGCCAGAGCAGCATTTGTGACCCTAATACTGCGTCAAGATTTGTTGGCAGTGGTGACATGGACATTGGATTGCTACCCACCTAAGAAAAGCTAAAACTGTAAATCTGTTTTGTAATTAATCTTTAGCTGATTTACATGCTACTCTTACCCTTCCTAGTCCCCCCTTTTCCAACCGCAGAGCCCACAAGAGCACAGCCGAGCTGGTGGCCCAGCCTCCGTGGCGCACGCTCCAGCAGGGGGCTCGGGAGGAACAGCAGAAGGACGGTTTGCCTCGCCTTGCAGCTGTGCTGGACCTGCCGTACAAGCCAAGCGCGTGCCCTTCCGATGGAATGTTTGTGTGTACGGGAAAACAACAAGGAGAAAAACACAGGTGCAGACAGGACGTGCTGGCTGTGATTTCTGTCCTCAGACACCACTTTGTGCTAGTAATTTTGATTTGTTAAAGCCTTGCTTTGTGCAGGCAGTTGGCAGAAATGGCTCCAGACCATAACTTTTGGTTTTTTTAAATTAAATACTCACAAGAAAAGTTAATTACCCGTTTTAAATTAAAATACGGTGGACGTGGGTTGGAGGAGCAGGTGAATGCAAGAAGAGGCTAGATTAAAACAATCCCTTTCTAACATTGGCAGAAGTTGACCTTGTTTGTTGCACGGCAGCTCAGAGATCACCTCCGTATCCATCCGGCATGTGGCTTGAAGGTGCACTGGGCACAGACACGCGCAGGCTGGGAGCTGGGCCTGGTTTGCTCCATAGATCGTCCGGGCCGAGGCGGTGTCCGTGCTGCACAGCAGGCACTGGAGGGGTGCTCCAACACCGCGACTGCTAGCGTTCACCCATGCTCGAGGCTGGCCCTGGGCTTCCGGTCATGACTGCTGAACAGCTTTTGTATTGCGAATGACTTGAGCAGTGTACTGAAATTAGCTATCTACCTGTAGAGTAACAACTATTTTTTAATACCTATAAATAACTAATGGCACGCTTTAAGGGACTGACCAGGCATAAACAAGAATCTCTGCTCCATATTATACCGTGAAGTGATCGAGAGCAACACTGTCATTGGATGATGTTAAACTACCAAGAAGTAATATGAGGAGTCTAAAACTCACTTAGTATTACTAGAACTACTATTCACTTAGTATCATTAGAACTACTTCTCAGATGAATTCTCCCCAGTGCTCCTGTGGCACAGTTGCATCATTCCTTTGTTTTTTAAAATACCTTTTAAATTTGTTTTCAGAAGTAGTTCTAGTAAGTGATGCAACACCACAAGCAATGCAGCCAAAACTGCCTTTGAGAAAGGAAATGTCATTTGTGGCAAGGTCTGTTTTATTTCTGCTGACTTTTGGTTTTTTTAAATTAAATACTCACAAGAAAAGTTAATTACCCGTTTTAAATTAAAATACGGTGGACGTGGGTTGGAGGAGCAGGTGAATGCAAGAAGAGGCTAGATTAAAACAATCCCTTTCTAACATTGGCAGAAGTTGACCTTGTTTGTTGCACGGCAGCTCAGAGATCACCTCCGTATCCATCCGGCATGTGGCTTGAAGGTGCACTGGGCACAGACACGCGCAGGCTGGGAGCTGGGCCTGGTTTGCTCCATAGATCGTCCGGGCCGAGACGGTGTCCGTGCTGCACAGCAGGCACTGGAGGGGTGCTCCAACACCGCGACTGCTAGCGTTCACCCATGCTCGACTTCCGGTCATGACTGCTGAACAGCTTTTGTATTGCGAATGACTTGAGCAGTGTACTGAAATTAGCTATCTACCTGTAGAGTAACAACTATTTTTTAATACCTATAAATAACTAATGGCACGCTTTAAGGGACTGACCAGGCATAAACAAGAATCTCTGCTCCATATTATACCGTGAAGTGATCGAGAGCAACACTGTCATTGGATGATGTTAAACTACCAAGAAGTAATATGAGGAGTCTAAAACTCACTTAGTATTACTAGAACTACTATTCACTTAGTATCATTAGAACTACTTCTCAGATGAATTCTCCCCAGTGCTCCTGTGGCACAGTTGCATCATTCCTTTGTTTTTTAAAAACCTTTTAAATTTGTTTTCAGAAGTAGTTCTAGTAAGTGATGCAACACCACAAGCAATGCAGCCGAAAGTGCCTTTGAGAAAGGAAATGTCATTTGTGGCGAGGTCTGTTTTATTTCTGCTGATTTAATTGGAAAAGGGTCCATACTACATGCGGTTTAAAAAAAAGGGAAAAGATCTTCCCAGCCATGTAGAATTTGGCAAGACTTCCTGAAAAATGTAAATTTCTTAAGGACTCGTGTGGCTCTGGGTCATGAGACAGGCTGATCTGTAGACTAGGAATGAGGTTTCACTGGCAAGAGAAAGAATAATACTGTTGAAGTCCAATGCGCGATCCACATTTGTAGGAGAGGCTACAGCCCAGGCCAGGCTGTTGGCATTCACACAAGATAATGCCCAGCTGTGCTGTGGGGAGTTGTCATCTGCTTGGGATTTCAGGAGTTTTAATAAAGGCTGTAGAAGTATTTCTAGCAACGGTTATTTCAGACAATTTTATCAGAATCAGGTGAAAGCCAGTGTAACAACAGCTGCTCTGTCTAGTCAATGGAAACAAAATCATTTACCTGCTAAGTAACAAGTGGCACACACCTTGCCCTATAAGTTTCAAGACAAAGAAACCTGGCAGGGACTCAACTTTTTAAATGCTTAAAGATTGGTGTAAACTGTGTCATGTCAGCTTTGATCTCTCTGACATATACATACTATCCGAGAAGGCACTGTACTTTTAAGGAAGTTCAGTATCAAAAAGCACCTCAATGAGAAGTATGGTACCAAACCAGGTGGTGGTGAAATATTCACAGGTGAGGGGAGCCCTTGGAAACAAAGCCTAATTAAAATAGGCTTCTCTTTTGTATAAGAGAAAAAAAAAATGTGCTGGCTTTTATTATTTTAAATCCAAATTCTTCAAAGTGACCGAGGTGGGTAAGGCAATCTGATCAATCAGA
>NW_008825104.1:4985791-4992744 GCF_000699105.1 Pygoscelis adeliae
CGATTCCTCACCTCCCCAGTCAGATTAATATATTCTACTGTGTCCTGATCATAGAGTAAAACTTAAAAAATCCCCAGGTATTTACATTCTGCTTTTTTGGGATCCTTTCTCTGATCCTCATTGCCCAGCAAGGAAGAAAGACCATTTCAGTAGTTCGGGGCTGGAATGCATGGGGCTCAATCACACAAATGGTAGAAACAGGCAAGTGGATCTGCTTGTCCAGTCAATGGAAAGCAGATTAAGATCCAGGCACTGGTATTTTTCCCCACTGGAATTAAAGGAGGCAGATAAGGTTTTTTCCTTCTTCTATTTCTTCTTGCACTTTGTCACTGGATGTGGCTATTTCAGCTTGCGCCGAGAAGACTGCGCAGATGAACGTCAGAACAGTGCCACCAATGGCTGTGTAGAAAGCCCAGCCCAAGGAGCAGTCTCCTAGTTTGTAAGCAGAAGCATAAGGTCCACAATAGCTTATTGCTTTCTGGCATCCCCAACCTGCAGGGTAAAGTATCAAGCCTAAGATAAGGAAGAGGCCTAGAAATAAAAACAGAAAGACAGAAGTTTAACATGATCAGTTGAACACCAAACGCAACACGTAGTAACGCTCATCGTGGTCACCACTCACTCCCAAGTACCAGGATTAGGAGAAGATGGCTAGTTAGTCCTCATGCATCCAACCTTCCTTTACTGATTGCTCCTTAGTATACACCATGCAGTGTTTTACCTAAACTTGGAGCTACCCTGTGGTTTTTCTTGTGAAAGGCTTATTTCATATGATAATGGCCTGGTTCCTAATTTTAATCTCTGTATTCCTTCTACATCCTTTGTTTTCACACATTATTGCTAGGTATACAGAGCTTGCAAAACATTCGAGCATCTCTACCTACTGTTTATACTTGCACTTTTCAAGTACTTAGGAATGTTTGCATCCACTTTTGAGTTTGTGTTCAGCTTTATTTAGTCATTCATCATAAACATTTTTGGCTTTTTTCCTCCGGATTTTTCCTACATTGATTTTCTTGCTTGGAAAAAAGAAAAAAAAACCCTCACACTGCATCTGCTTATTTGGCCACATTAGGACATAGTAGAAAAACAATACTGCCAGTTCAGTAAGGTGCTTTTGTAATGAAGGGATTCTGGAGTCGGCGCCAAACAAACGGATCTAAGTACCCATGTCCAGTGCATAGGTAGCACTGGGATCCTCTAAACAGGCGATTGGCTGCTGCAGAAGGAAAGCACATTTCTAGTGATGCACGAGCAAAAGCCTCAACTCCCCATCTTGCTAAACTGCCCGAACACCCGGCTGTGCCTCAGACTGGAAGTAAAAAGCTCAGATTAGATGTTTTGCCCATCTGATTGTCTCTTGTGTATTCATAGTTTCCTCTCCTATGAGGACCAGTCTTTATCTAAGCAGTGAAGGGCTTCATTAAGGAAATTAAAAGTCACATTAGGAGTCCCTGCACACATGATGTGTCTTTGCACAAAGATGAGAAATTTAATCAAAATGCCTAATATGCCAGTGGGTACAGTGCTCTCTTACAGGCCCTGCTAAAAAAATTAAGAGTTAAAAACAGATCTCCCTCCTACAAGGTACACAGGAAGGAGCTAAACATCAGGACAACTCACAGGTATCAAAATTAGTTTTCTGTTCTCTTTAAAATTTTACTCAGAAGAACAGGAAGAATTATGAAAAACAGTTTTTGCTTAAACACAACCAGTGTATCCAGAAAATGAATACAGCCTGCCAGATCCCCTAAATATTACCGATTCATTTGTCCTGCACTGTAAAGCCTTTTATTCAACCTGGCACCTTGACGAAAATAGCTGGTAAAGGTGCTGTCACCTTCTAGAAGTGGGCTGAAAGTTGTGCTTTTTATGTACGGTGCTGGTTCATCCATTAGATTTCATCTAATCCCAAAATTTCTACCAAGTAATAAAATAGAAAGGAGTCCTCTTTTCTTCCCTGTACTAAGAGATTACCAAGAACTGCTGTAAAGACTTGTTTGCATTTTCTTCAATTCAGTTAGACTAGCCTATTCTGCAGTACGTTATGTTTCCTTGTTTCTTTGAAGAAATTCAGCTAGATGCAAGAAAACTTGCTCACTGAGACAGAAAGGCTGGGTGCTAGCTAGTAAGCAGTTAATAAACACACAATGCAAAAACCATCATCCAACTGTCTAAAATTCATGTCTATGAATGCTGGACATTTCACAAAAGAAATTCCTTCCTCCAGCGTTTTTCTAATGATGACACAACACCATGGGCATGAATGAACTAAATGTCATTATTCTTTGGGGCGGCAAAATCCATTAGCGAGTGATATCCGTTCTCTGTGAAGGGATTTCATCACTGCTTACATTTAAGAACCAATGACAAATTTTATGCAGTGTTTCCTGGCTGATTGGCCAAACTACATTAAGTATAAATTATTGCTTTATCTTGGACAGACCTGGGTAAGCTGTGCTTTCATACTGCTGAGCCCTGCAGCCGTTTCAGACTAAACACCAGCAGTTCCTTCTCCTCTATTCATCACTAGTTTCCTGTTCTGCGTAACTGGCATGACTGCACTATGTATTTTTCTGACTGTACATTGGTATGGGCCAGTTGCCATTTTCTCTAATGATCACAAGCCCTTCGGTAGTTAAAAATCACCATCACCAAATCAAGAAGCCAGATCTGAAATGCCAATGTAGCTGCTGCCAACAAGGAAGTTTTTAAAGTTTACCACTCCATCACTCACAAACCTAGAAAGCCTATGTTTAACAGCAAACCTGGCTTATGGCTGAGTCACAAGCAGGACTAAGCAGCTACATCCATCTCTTTTTACCAAAACTGGAACACTGAACAACTCCTGAAAGCTACTGGTTCATGGTATGTATGCCCCAAGCTGAAAAGGCATTACCCACAACGCAGTCCCCCAAAAGCCTGCAGCACTGCTGTCAAATGCAGTCATCAGGACTTTAGTGAATTAAAATTTTTTTTTAAGTGTACAGAAAATTCCTGGAGAAATACTACAGCCCATAATTGGAGAAACTACATCTGTTTTCTAGAAAATTTGGAGAAAAGTCTTCACTATGGACTTGAATACGGTCAGAGTCTCACCTGATTTTTCTTTCAGATTTCTAACTTTGTGACCCCTATGCTGGCCTAGCACAATAAAAGAGAAAAAAAAAGTAATGTTTTCACTACTGAACCTACCTTCTACTACTCCGTTTCAGAGCAGACAGAAAGTTGCTCAGGACACGCAGCTCTTCTCACTATCACTAACGTTTATCATCATTTCTCATTTCATTAATACCGGGTTCCTACTTGCTAGGAAAAGTGAATAAAGATGATTCAATTAAGCCAATTCAACATACCCGCAACAGAAGCGGCACTGCTTGGATTTCATGCTGACTAACAGCAAGTGGAGAGGCACAGACTCCTCATCATGTATTCAGCTCAAAGCTCCAATACCTGGAGCAATGGCTGAGCTGCGCAGGGTGCAGAGATCCCTTCCTGCCTCTCCCCACCTGCCCAAAAAGGGGTGCTCAAGTAAAAAGATCAAGAGGAGCTTTGCCTCCTGCTTCCAGTAACTACAAAAGAGACGGTCACAGGCTACAGAGCTCATCTCAATGACTCCCGCAGCTTAAACAAAATAGAAGATGGTTTACTACCCACCAACAGAGCAAACCATGGGCTAAAGCAGAAGCCAGCAATCTAAAGCACTAACCTGTCCAACTACCTGTAACCAGAGCAGCAGCCTCCAGAGACCCCCAAAAAAGAACCACCTCTCTGCTCCTGGGAACATGGACGCAGAGGGAGGGGAAAGGAAAATGCTCATGTGGAAAGAACAAGGTAAGATACAGCAGGGGTAGCAAGGGCAGGAGAGATTGTGATGCTGCTTGGAAAGTCATGGTCTGCTTTTAAACAGGCGAAATGGTTAAATGCAATACGAATAGCTCAGCGTTCTCTCTGCTCTTCCACCTTTGACCTAAGGAGCACTGCACAACCATTTTATGCAACACGAAAAAGCCAGAGGGCTGTTTCTACAGCTAACAGCATAGCCTTGATCTACATCTAACACAGGTGCAAGCAGCTGCAGTTGAGCAAAAACCACTTACAGGCCAGTCTGTGGCAAGACGATCCGTGAGGGGGAAAACCACGGTAAATTCTCAGCACTGACTTCTCATACCAGTGTCCACAGGGCAGAGCCTGGCCAGGTCCCTTACATATCTTTGCTTCTTTGATAGAAGTTCAAGCTTAACTGCCTATATCCCTGCCTTTCTGTAGCTGCTGCTTGGTCCCTGGGGCTCACCTGCCTCCAGCTCTCTTGTTTTGGTTATTTCTTTGCATTACCAGAGAGCCTGGCAGCTCTGCTCACAGCTTCTGCCTCCAATAGCTGACAATCTGCTTTTCAGACAAGACACACGGAGATGTGAGAGACCCAAGAGATGGAGCGCAAGGCACAAATGAGATAACCCCGAACAGCATACTGGCAATAACTTCATCAAATCCATAGCCTGCCGGTTACTAAGTGTTTCTCTTACAGCCTCTGCAACAAGACAACCTTAAGAAAAATGCTGAAGGAAGAGAAATGGGTTTTCAGTTGCTTGTGGACAGCACAAAGCAGCATGGGGGCGTGTGGTTTTGTTTTCTGAAGAGTCCCTGGGGGGAAGGCGGAGGAGGGCACTAGATGGGCTGCACTGAGCCAGGAGCAAAGTATCTTGCCACTGAATGAAACATGGCGGAGAGCACGGCCTGGAGCTTACAAAGGCCTGGAAAGGGGAGCCAAGCGCCTTATCCCTGGCATTCATTTATACTCACAGCACACAGGAACACAACACCAGCTCCTAGTACAATCTACAGATTTGTGTATAAAAGTTGCCCTCTGGATTGATTAACTATTATAATTCTCAGGTTTCTTGAATTTGATTCAGTTATTCTTACACTTGACTCATTCAAATATTACTTCTGTATTTAATCTGTATTGTGAGGCTTTCTATGCCATTTAATGCCATACATTAAGATTAAAGCACTTAAGCTTTTGTTAGCCATAGAAGTACAAAGCTCAGTTTTGTGTTGTATAATTTTATGTCAGCATAACCTGATAAAGCAACAATTATCTCCTGTCAACAGTCCGCCCTGAGACGTATCTGGCAGGAGGACAGTAAATATTAATGATAGATTTCTTTTTCTTAATAAATCAGTTTTTGCTCTTGTCCCAGTGTCTTTGAAGAGAAGCCAATCTTCCAGAGAAAGAACAGAGAACAAAAATCGAGTGCTCTGTCTGAAGAAAATTTTTCTACAATGAATCCTTTCAGTTCTTCGTGCTGACATACAGTAAATGAGAGTTTTAATTCACAACCAATCTACCTGTGGAATTATTGCTGTTTGTTCCCCCTGCTGGGAGGAACAAATTCATTTTGAAAACATTACAAGCTGTTTTACACTGTGCTCCTCTACAGGCTCGCAGAGCTCAGGCTTGCTCTATTCTAGATTTAACCCCCTCTCTGAGCACAGCTGCACTGCTGGGAGTGCAGCTTCTGCTGTACACATACTCTTGTTACTACTTCTTAATCAGCTCTATCCCACTTCTTTAAATCTGTATGATAATTTTTCATAATTATATTTTCCTTTTTGTTAGTTGTTGCCAGCTCTCACTTACCTTTCCTCTTAGGATCCCTTAAAACAGAGGTCTGAAAGAATGCTACACAATGCTGCCAGATGCCTAAGAATGACAACAGAAAACTGCTTAAATGACTTTTTTTATCCAGAGACCTCATCTAAAACTCTTTGGTATAAGTCTGTCAGCAGAGAACATTTTCCCATCTTTCACTGAAGGCAATTTGCCCACATAACATTTTACTATCAATCCCTAATTACCTGCTGTCAAAAAAAAGCCTTAAGAAATACAGAGTTTAGATGAGATTTAGATTTTTATTGCGATTATTAGACTAAAATATATTTCCTGATTACAACACAGACAACCTATTAAACATCATCCCTTCTATATTCAAATGATGTAAAAGCAACTCCTTTCTCCTAAAACACCAAAGCAAAACATTACAGCATGCTGTGAAATATCAATATAAATACAGCAGACTGCCCGCCATGCAACGACATTTCTGAAGACAGTTCAGTAATGCTTTTTCTATAGAAGAAGCCTTTTTGTATTTGTGCACCAAGAACTCTTCCCCTTTTAAGGGCCTGGAACTGTAGGAAGCAATTGCTCCTCCTGGTTTTTATACGCTGCAGTAGCGCTGCCAGGCTAACATCGTGGAAAACCAACAGACCGCTCTATCGTTATGGGCATTTGTATATCACATTATGTGCTGGGGTCAGATCTGAGTAAAAGCTCTTTCATTTCATCCTTGGAAGCAACACTCAAGACAGGGGTTAGGCAGATGCTTGTTTAGCTAAGTGAAGGCATGCTATTTAGTTTTGACAGTCTCCTGTGCAGCTGCTGTTGTGCCGTATTAAACAACAGCATATACTAACAAAGCCAATTTCCATTGCAAAGCCTGAAACTATCTTCTCATTTCCTAGCAAAATAGCTTTTAAATGCTGCTGAAGAAACAGGAAATTAAGCAGCTGTGATCAATGAGGTGGCACTGCAACAGGCTGCCATGGAGCAGCACAACCGAGCAACAACATTTTAAGAGAGGAAGAGAAAAAGGGTAAAGGCGGGGAGGGCTTAGACTTGCACAACACCACACAGGCAGCGCAGGCGGGTCATTTCCTTAGTGGCAGTGATCCTCATCGTTCTCATCTTCTGCACAACCACAGGAGATTAACGCTCAGCCCAAGGGCATTGCACCAGCCAGGCAAAATAACCCTGCCTTTATTGCTCGTATTTCCAAATGTGTCAGTCTGCTACCTCAATACCCAAACAATTTCATGTCCAAAATATTTGTACAAATGTACCACGCTAGCTTAACCCAAGGATGCTTTCACATACACAAACTTTCATTGAC
>NW_008825104.1:4992839-5004278 GCF_000699105.1 Pygoscelis adeliae
GCCATTTGCATGCTTTTGACTGCTTCATCCACCTAGAGACAACCGAAGTGATGGCATCCTACTCGGACACTTTCAGCCCTGTGAAATGATTCAGTAATCCCATTTTAATCAGATGAGAGCTAACGAGGTGGGCTCAGGCCAGCTGATGCAGTAGTCTCAGCAGTCCACACTGGCTAAAGGAAAAGAGTGAGGGTAGTGCCAAGATGCTGAAGGGAGCACTGGTTACTGTACCCACAGCACAGGGCCCCAGACCTGCCTCTGCAGCTGCTCTGGATGACTACCAGACGCACCGAATGCAAGCAGATGACCAGAGGCAAGAAGGTCTTTGCCCAAAAAGAAAGGGGAGACTCTGCAAGCCGTCCATGGAGACGGCTTCTGGCCCACTTGGAAACACTGCACAACAAACAAAAGAAAAATTCATAACATTAAGAAGATCAGTGCTTAAAAAAGCCTACCTGGACACCACACTCAATGCAGGTTCGCATAAGCAGAGGGGATTTGGGGTAAGTTGGAACCATGGCTGTTGAGGGTGGGGAGGGCTGCCGGTGGGCAATGCACCGAGGCAAGGTCCATACCTGCAGTCACTGCAGAGGACTGCAGCCGTACACAGATTTCAGTGTACCTGGGATACCCTAAGTTGAGGCAGGAGAATGAGTTGTTTAAAACTATAACCAGGTGATGGCTCAAAACCTGCAGAGATTTTTTTTTTTCCCTTTAAAATTGTATCAGGGTCATATAAGGGTACGCAGTTACCAAAAGAACAAGCAGTTCCCTAACCACTGCCTGCCCCAAGCTGAGGAAGAGGTTAAGATCCCTACTCTTTTCAACAGTAAATTAATTATACCATTTGCTCATGCGTCTTTTCCCATTTATTAAGCAAATCAAAGATGCTCATTCATAACCAAACCTATGCAAACCTATGTAAACTTCTAATGGCATTACTGATGTTGGGGTGTGGAAACAGGGACACGAATACAGTGCAGGAGGCTACTGGTGGGAGACAATAGTCAGTTTATCAGCTTGCTGTGGGTTGCTTTGGCAGAATGACATATGAGGGATTTGGTTTTGTTTTTTTTTTTAATATTGGTGTGATCTAACTGCTTGGACTTCTCTGTAACAAAGCATGAGCCTGCAGATTCCTGCTTTTAGGAGAGGGGAAGGCAAATTTGCCATTAGCTTTTAGTAATTTTTATATATGTGGTGAGAGTCCCCGTTAGTTGGGAGGGAAAGAAATGTGGAGACTCAAAGTAAGATCAGTCCCAAGCCCTGAAATGACAGCACTGCCCCTGTGCTGGCCATCAGCCACATGGAGTCATGTCACTACACTACGGGCGCTCCCATGCAGCAGATGCTAACCCTGCAATTAAGTCAAGATAAAGCACCTTATAGGGGAAAAGCCAAATGTTTACAAGTTTTCAGCAATGTAGAGGTAACCGAAGACCTCTCCACTCATAGGGCCACTACTCAGGCACAGCTGCGAGGGTTTGTCACTTCTCACATTTTACTTTAAAAGCCAATGAAGCATTAATTGTTTTTAATCTAGGGTGGCCCAATAAAAGTTTTGAGGCTGCTAAATGAGAAACTCAATTGTGGATGGTGAAGTTGGGAGGTTCCTGAGTCAGGGAAGGAAATATTGGGCCATGTCAATTATTCCATCCATGAAAGAAGCAGAGGAGAAGACCCAGTATGTTTCACACCACTCACCATAACCTTTTGCACTGCCATTTGACCAGTGAGCGCAATACCCTCCAAACCATCAATCGCTTATGCTGAATCAGCAGAAAGGGAATGAAAATGACCACCACCCAAACACAGCTCTATAAGGGAGGCTGAAACAACAACCTGCTGCGGCTTAAGCAAAGAGGTAACAGGGCTGCAGACCACATTTTTTATGGCATTACATTTCCTCAATACTGATGCCGGAGCACAAACAAGACCTTGGGGGTGCAGGTGGGAGGAGCTGCAGAGGAACTAAGGCTCAGTGAGAAGGAAAGGGCAAAGGGGGATGCAGGAAGGGGAGGATTTCGAGTGGCTTCATGGGTTGTACTGCAGCAGAGTGCAGGTCACTGCGAACAAAGCAAAACTCAGAACCACCAATTTCCTTCACCACCACACCAGGTACACTGAAGACAGGAGCTAAGCATAAGTTAGCCCCCCGTCTTGGAAGAGCCGCTTTCATCTTTTTTCTTGCATTTGAGTGAAAACACAGCATTTGTTGAGTTTAAATATTCTCCTAGTTTTTGCATCCTACATACAAACAGCAGCATCGGTCTTGGCTCTGAGGTCTGGGAGCAAATATCCGACGAAAAGGGAGCTCTGCTACTCTCCCGCTATCCCCCTGGCCTCTCAGGGGCAGCCAGCACTCTCTTACCCTGCATCACCAGGGCCGGGGTGTAAAGACGTTCTCAGCATCTCACCTACACCGGTAGAGGTAAAGGACCTTGGTGTGCACATGTACCACAGTAAAACACTTCTCAGTGGGTAGCGTGAGAGTCTCACACTGAGCATTGATTGATGGAAGACATTTATGCTTGCTGAGAAAATCAGCTGCCAAATTTGGTCACCGAAAACCTGAATTTTTTGTTTATTTTTTTGTTCTATTTACAATCTGCTGGGTGTCTACTGGTTCCCACGTGCCCACCTTGGTAGTGCAGGAGATGAGCTGACCACCAAATCTAACAAACACTGAAATCTCACTTTATTTCTTTGAAGTTACCAACACTCTCACTCAGGCTCAATAGCAATTTAGCACTTGAACTCAATTTTCCTTCCCTGGCATATTCCAACACAGCAGTCCCCTTCGCTTGAACTTTCAGCGGCCAAGTGTGTATTAGATGTCATGCTGGCATTTGGCCATATAGGTTACACAAAGCACTATACTGCAGACAGCAAAAGCAGTTCAGACTGTCAGGATTTCCATTAGAAATGCGCCCCCCCCCCTTTTTTTCTTTCTTCCTACCCCAAGAATTCAGAATTCTGGCAACAGAAAAGAAAAACTCTGAGCTGAATCCAAGAGGAAATACGCCTTTTGAAAAATGCATGCTCTGCATTTTAGAAAGACAAACAAGAAGCTTCCTTGCCTTCGACGGCAAAACCACTCTCGCTCTGCTCTCCTACTGCCTGGGCTCCCCAGCCGAGCAACAGCTTCTGTTGCCCACAGGCAGCAATGTGAGCTCACAAGGTGCTTTCTTCCTTGCTCGCCAGCTTGGCCCTTTCTCAGACAAAATAATGCTTTTTTCAGTATACTGCTGCCTACAACCAAATATCCTAAACTACTCTGCAACTATCACAACCATTTGCGTCATGCTCTGAGCATCAAAGAGCTCTAGCAGCCTCATGCCCCCTCCACAGCAGCTTGCTTCTCCTTCTGCATCTTCTCCCCTCTCCAAGAAAGGCCCTGGCTGACCTCTCGCTTCCTCTCTACACCTCCCAGTGGCCTCCTTACCGTCCAGCAGCCAGGAGCATGCAGCCGCACGGCCCCATGCACCACAAGCCCACCCTGTGCAGCCAGATCCTACTTCATACACCCCCACAAGCAGCTCCAGATCCTCTTCCCCTTCAGATGGTTTCCATCATGCTCTGCTCAGGCCATCTTCCTAATCACCCAGCCTCCCAAATGGAAATGATGACCAGTAAGTATAACACCCTGAACTATTTCTTAGTGAAAGAGATGTAAAACAAACTCTTCCAGCAGCAAAGATAAACTGTTACAGACACCGCTGGCTTCAAACTGGGTTTCACCTCTTCATTTTAGAAAATTGTGGAGAAGTTTCCTTGCATTTGAGGGTAAAGCTGAACTGAACTATTGCCCAGGTACTGCAGTAGTTTCTGATGGAGGAACCCTCCAGGATACCACAGCAGGGAACAGTAGAAGACATGAACAGTAATAGAAGGGAAGAAATAAGAAATCATAGAAAGGACAGAATGAACGCAGGAGACCTTGTGAGATACCTGAAAAGAGAACGTACTGTGGAAGAGACTTCACTGCTTGCAACTGAGCAGGACAAGCGTCAGGGAAAAGAAAAAGCCTCGCAGAATAAAGCAGAGGTACAAGAAGACACGCTTGGCAGGAATAAGTAGGGTGAAATGTTAAAGAAACCTCAGCACTGGGTAATGAGAGGAGAATACTAAAGTAGGACCCTCAAAAGGAAGAAGACGAGTCGTCCCCCAGCAATGCTGGAGCAGAAACTGCTGGGGTGAGGGAGGGAAGCCCTAACCTGCAGCATCTGGGCCCAAGCAGACAGACTCCAACAAAATGGCTGGGGGAACCTAATGCTCCTGGCCCACCTGCAACGGCCTTTGAAGACACAAACCTCTGCTTTGTCTGACTGGACGTATATCTGTTAAAGGCGTAACTGGCAGCAGCCCAGCCTGCTAAGCCACATGATGGCAAAATGCAGCCATGCATTCACCTGACCAAACCAGAGACACCCCTCGGCGCGCAGCTGGGACGCAGCTGGTCTCCTGACTGATGCAACCCAATTTTTACATGTTTTGGGTTTTTCTCCCATGCTTCTGTCAGTAAACCCATTTAGTCAAGCCCCGTTTGAGCTAGGAGACCGTGGACTATGAACAGAGAAAGTGGTGAGAAGGTGGTGACCTGCAAGAGGCCTCCCAGATGAAGCCATCAGCACTCTGGGAAGATTTTAGAGACAAGGAGCTTTTTTATCCCCTTTCAGTAAATCTGCCTGGCAATGCAGCCCTGCTCCAGCATGGCAAAGCAGGAGTAACAGAAACTGAACTCCCAAACCCAACCACCTTCCTGACAAGCCACCACCCTTTACCCCTACTCCCTCCCCAAAGCCTTCCCAGGCACATGATGGTGTAGCTCCCCACAAGGAAACATAGGGGCCTGCTCAAGTTTTGCGGCTGAGATAAGATATGTGCTGCTAATTTAGCTTCCGCCTCCTGGTGTGCAGTCAGGGTGTCGCTGGCGGGTTGTGGCTCACTTGCAAGTCAGGCAGCCGCTGGCTGTCGGGAAGGGTCTGTGTTCACCCAGCCACAACTCCAGGGGCCAGCTCTGT
Source organism: Pygoscelis adeliae (assembly GCF_000699105.1). NCBI lineage: Eukaryota > Metazoa > Chordata > Aves > Sphenisciformes > Spheniscidae > Pygoscelis > Pygoscelis adeliae. The sequence continues at coordinate 4,997,864 of NW_008825104.1, forward strand.
CCAGCTGTGCCCTTAGAGGTGAAAAAAAAAAAGCCAAGAAAAGTTGTTAATGATGAACTTCATAAAGGAAACTGTGTCAGAGATGGAAGCCAAACCTGTTTTAGGCTCTGTCCTAAGCTCCCCCCGAGCCTCCTTTGAGGCCAGGTTATGCTTAGGTTATATTACTTAGCCCCAAAGTGAAGTACGCAAGCCCAAATAAGGCTTGTAAACACATATGCAACTATCCTATATCCATATCAAGATATGTCAATAGGGGATCACCAACTACTTACTGCCTATAACTAGATGATTACTGTGAAAATTTACTTTCAATTGTTTTTTATCAGCTACCATATAATAACACGCTGCCTCTTCTAGCCTCTGCATTTCAAGTGATTCACAGACTGTAAAAATAGAATACTTTCCCCAAAAAGACATTCAAATGAAAGCCTGCCTGGTCTTCTTGCTGCTGGGTAGTAATTATCTATTTAATTACACGGCTCCATTCTTTGCACTCTCTATTGCAGAGAAAAGATGCTTTTCCAGATGAAATGACCCTCAAAACATCTCCAAAACCAGGGCCAGTGATTACTGTTTCTACAGCTCCAGAATGAAAGGCACTGCAGTCTGAAAATAAGTGGTAGAAGGTCTTGCCCTATAACAAAGGAATTACAGGAGTTTAAACATGAGCCATATTTTCTTCCTTTATGGCTTTGTATTTCTGATTTTCTGCCACCAAAAAACCCCTCTATAGACCAGATATGTGTATGGCTCCTTCCTGTTGACCTAAATGAGAGTTTGCACATTTGTACAGGGGCCATAACAGAAGAGATGTTGCTTTCTGTTCTGTAATTTCACTGTAGGCATCATCCAGGTCACAAGCAATGCTGCTAGACTGAAAAGATATATTTGGTGTCTGTTACTGCTTTTTCACAATCAATTCCAGGAGTAAATTAACTTCTTTTATGTTTTTAATTATATTAAATCTCCACTGCAAAGATATAGAGATTTTAAATGAGATTAAGTCTGCAAGATCCTGAGTTCCTGTAGGTGACACTACCATGGGTGCATCTCACCTTTGAAAATGAGATATTTGACATACTTGCAAATATTGGACTGATATAGGCTGATAAACAAAATTATTTTTTGAATTCTCCTCCTACGCTTATTAAAAAACATAATTGTTCACATTTGAAAGAATGATCTTACACTTAAGACAATTAAGCAAGTGTTATATCTCATTCTCCGGTCAGGGCATTAGTCTAGCTATCATAATCCCTGTATGGATTAACCATGCTGACAACTGTCCTTCTTGAACAACTTGCTTAAGCATTTTCCAAAACTCAGGAACTGAGAAAGTTGAAATTAGCACCTGTGATAAGTCATAAGGAAAATAATTTCAACTAAGTAAGCAGATGCTGTAATGCTACTGGCACAAAAGTAGCAGTGGACCCAGTAAAACTAATCTTGAAAAAATGAGTTGCTAGCCACAAGATGCCTGGCTGCAAATACTGGCAGGCATACTTCTCATAGCAACAGTTTCAGTAACATGACCTTTCTATTACCCGGTTTCATGCTGTGTCATTTATCTGAATTATAAGAAGGGAAGTGCTTCTATCCTCGGTACAGCTCCGAAAGGACTGATCTATCCCGTAACATGCAAGAAATGCTTTGTTGATCGTACTGTTCAATTCTTGAGGCCACAAGTCACATTACAGGTACAGCCGGTTTGATAATAAAACATAAAACTGTCTTTGCACCTATTTTCTCACAAATACGTGGTCTCCAGAACAGTATTCTAAGATACAAGAACCTACTTCCTGCTAATCTTGATGTTAGACTAGGTATTTTGAGATGGTATCAGAGTTTTAAGTAAAGTTATCTTTTCAACAGACCCCAGTCTGACATGCCAAACATCTACTGAGGCTGCTAAACGATCTCTCCCATAAATACCCCTCCAACAGAAAGGAACTAATGTCATCTCCTGAAAAACAGGTTTCATGGATTATTTCTGAAGTACAGGGTAAGAAAGCAAGGAGCTAAAACCTTCCCCTGGCTTATCTGCACTGCAGAGCTGCTTCCTTGTCGCACTGGTTCTGGCAAATTCTGTAAACTAGGAGTGATTACAGCAAAACCTGTAATTTTTATCTAAAGGACATTCATCTGCTAGTTGTATGCCATCATGTGAACAGAAGCATCTTGAGCCAATTTAGGCATCTAATTCTGCCCCAGAAGCACAAACCTTACATTGTGGGTGACATGAAATAAGCAGTACACTTTTATACCGAAGATGCATGAAGTGGAGGACGGTGAGAGCCGCCATGCTAGTGCTTCAGGAGCCAGTGTCAGCTGGTCCCTGGCCCATACCACTGGCTCTGGAGGGCTGCAGCAGGCAGCAAATTCAGTTTTTGCCTACTTCCCCATGTGTGTTTAGAATAAGATTCATTTAGGTCTCAACTAAGCAAATGAAACGAACGAGCTTCATAAAGGTTTGAACACCTATCATTACACCTCCTGTCTAGGTACAGCCACCACAGATGTGTTTGGCCACCTCAGTGGAGGTGAGGAGGGGAGAAGCCGGATTCACATTCAAGCGAACAAGTTAAAACTCCTGATTTTTGTTGTGATGAAACCATTTTACGAATTGAAGACATGTGGAGGTGGAGGAGGTGGCCCTGCTCATTCCCTCCCTCCTCACAGGTCTCTGAGGGCTGCCAGAGGTAGGGCAGAAGACCACTCTCCTCCTCCAGATGACCACACACAGAGCACAAAAGATGAAAACCTGCGTATGGGACAGGTTCTCCCCATGGCTCGCTGGAGAGTACAGAAAACCGGATACTTCTCTAACTAGGGCTGTCCAGTGTCAGTTTACTAACAGTCATTTAATCTCTGTAAAATCCATGGGTTTAAGCAGAAACACCAAATTTCTAGAACCAGTTCATCTTTTCAGGCAAAGCACAGCTGATACTTTGACAGTGAAAAGGTAAGCTCACTGCGCTGTGTAACTGCAGCTGAACAATAAGCTGGCTAAGGGAAGGGTTTATCGTAAGGTATCGCTTGTCAAGCTCACAGCCTTGAAGGAGGCTGCTTAGCACGAAATGCTGGAGAACTGGGTGTGTGACTGCAGGTTGTTCTTATCCCTGGGGTGGTATTTGCTCTCACCACTGTCACGAAGCCTCTGAGACACTGACAGAACTGCCTTCAGTCCACGGAAAAATTACTAAAGTAGTGAGAGGGAGATAGACCGCCTTAACATGAGTATTCACTTTGCTCTCTGCTGGTAACAAAGGAGGGAAGTTTTTGTTACTGAAATAAATTCAAACCGAGGGAAAAAAAATGAACAGCAAACAAAAGCAACACTGGTCAGTTCATTTTGGCACACATCAGGCTGCAATTCTGCTGCCAATGTCAATGTATTACATGCTGTGTAGCTATAAATTTCAGTTGTGTTTGAATAAACACTAGCATGTAGAACCGCTTTGGGTCTGTCTAATGCAGTCTGTCTGTAGACAGGACAGAATCACTATTTCTTCAGCTGAATGGCCCCAAAATTAAAATCTTTAGTTGCTCTCAAAGTACACGTACCTGCAATCCCTTGTAGCAGCCCACAGACATTAAAAATGCTTTTCTTCATAATACTCTGCACACACATAGTAAAGACAGACACAAACGCCACGGCACAGAGAATCATGATTCCCACGGCTAGGAAAATAGCGGTTGCCTGCCAGAACCCACTGGCAATCTCATTGAAGTTTTCGGCGTAAGGACCACAAAGCGTGTCTCTTCTAGAAAGCTGCATGTGGGAGATTCTGGTGCAGCGCCCGTATATGCCCAGCGTCGGATGGTAAGGCTCCTGTGAGCCCCCTGTTCTGTTGTCCACATCCTCGGAGCTTGAAGGCTTTGCTTTGCCAATCAACCAGTCTGCACTCATGAAAGCGATGAGCTCTGCAAAAGCCACCACAATACTCAGGAGAGTCCATAGCATCGACCGACACGTTACAATGACATGACACATATTGATGTCCAGTGCTTGTGATCAGTGCAGCTGACAGGCTTAAAATCCAGGCACCAGGGGGAAAAAAATAAATTAAGAAAGAAAAAAAGGACCCTAAGAAAATCACTGCAGCTGCTCTGCCTGCTCTTCCAGCTCTCTCACAAAAGCCAAGATGAAACTTCTCAGGAGAAAAAGTGAACGGCCCCAAGTTTTGCAAGCAGTGCAGTCATTTGTTCTCTCTCTTTAGTTCCCCCTTTTATCTTTCGGTGATGCTGAGCTCTGACGTACGCTTTTCTTTCTTAATATTCATACTGGCCCATGACGCTGCAGGCTGGCGGGGGAGGCCACAAGGACTGCCCACTGTTTGACATCACACACCTACAAGAAAAAAAGAGACAACACATCAGCAGTGAGGAAAAAAGTCTTCGTTTCCACCCGCACAATAAGCCAAGATCTCGTGCAGACCCACATCAACATGCAAAAACTCTACCAAGGGCCCGTCAAACACGGCCTGCTGGAAACCTCCTGGGTTTGTCCCAGGGGAGTGATTAATCTCCCGCTGCCCGGAGGTCCTTACGGTATCTGCTCTGCCCCATCTCATTGCGTGTGTTTGTCAAGCACTTTGCAAGCAAAGGTCTCAGTAACACCCAGCGGTCCCACCCACTCCTACCACCACGCCCCCATCATCTTCCTCTGGTCAAAATTACCAAGGTTGCTGGCAGTTACCCTGCAAAATATTCGCACACGTTTGAGCAGTTTCACAGATGTGCAGCTCCTGCCTTCAGTTTGGGAAGGCAGTATGGCGTGCCTTTGGGAAGGAAGCTGGGCACAGCTCCATGTGTCATGGGCACCTGGGTGCAAGGGGCAATGAAGGAACCTTGTTCCAACTTTATGTGCTTCTGCTGACTGCAGCTGAGCCAACCCTGGCCTCGAGAGGAGGCAAATAAGACTGCAGCTGGGAACAGCCGGCCCTGTGACGTGGTGACACAGCCCATCCCTTTGAAGCCTGGGTTTTGCAGGAGCAGTGCTTCCCCAGGTTCTGTACGCAGCTTTGCACCAGTGTTTCAGAAAAGCAATCTGCCTGCAGGTATGTCACACACCTCATCTTGAACTGATGCCAGCATGAGCAGCCTCCAATGACTTATGCCACTGGAAACAGGAACCTGTGGAAAAAATGCCCCAGTCGCTGCCAAGTGGCTGAGAACCCTGGTGAGAGGGGTTGCCAGTCAGCCTTGAGCTTCCCGACTCCTCTCAATTCCCCCCTTCCACAGTCCTGTGCATGCTGGGACTGCAGCAAAATGTTCCCCAGGGCTTTCCCCAAGCTTTTATGCTGCCTTTCAACAGTAGCTGATGACATTCCCAGAGTTACACTTATCTTGGTACAGGAGGCAATCAGAGATCACTATACTTCCAACTTGTATCCAAATATTGGCCTTAAAATAACAAACGGGTTCAAGCACACGCCTTTGTGCTTGAACTGAACCTGTGTTGCTTGAAAGCAAGAGGGGGAGCAGGAAATGCCCTCACATTACCCCCTCCTTGATAAGAACGTAGCACTTCCAAGTTTTCCTCACAAAAACCAAAATACCAACATTGAACTGAGGCAAGAGAGTTGACAATCAGATCTGGACCTCACTACTGCGTTGCTGCCAAACACAAAGGGGTCAGCAGATGCCAGAAAAACCAGACATCCCCAATTTTTTTTAAGCTTTGTCATGGGGTTGGTATTTAATTTCTCAGGAGTTTTGAGCCCAGTGGTTGAATCCTAGTCCCACTGAATGCAAAACGAAACCAACACCCACAACTTCCAACACATTCAGAATTTCATCCAGCAATTTCTACTCCCTCCTACACTAGTTGTAGTGAATCATCCACAAGATTTTATCCGCATTACTCTTTCTCGTCTAGATCTGCAGACTCCTCTGGTACTAGCAGATACATGGACTTAACCTGCTGTGCCAACAACTCAATTTTGTCTGCCTTAATTCAATGCTATGGCATTGCCTTAAAAGAGGCAAAACTTGTTTAGTTGTGCTTTTAGCCATACTGAGATAACAGTTCAGCTCATTTTCCATTTTTGTGGGGAAAGCATGAAGTTTTCAAGCAACCTGACATACTGACGACTCGAATACACCCTTTGTAATAACAGAGAGCTGAAGTGTCAGCCTGCCAAAAAAAAGTTAATTCTCTCAGTATTTCCACTTTAAGTAACAACTGGAATGTAGGAAATGTCCACTACAAACCTAGAGTCTTCTCCTGTCATCTGCACGATTAAAGAGAATTTAATAGAAAATGTCTTTATTTTTTAAGAGAAGTTAAAAAAAGTTCTAGAATTTGTATTTCTGTGCAAACACTGCACCCATGGGAACTCCTCATCTTTGTAATTCCAGGATTTTAACTGAGGTGCAAGGGACCTAAGAATTGAACACCCATCATAGCTTT
>NW_008825104.1:5004327-5037010 GCF_000699105.1 Pygoscelis adeliae
CATAAAATACTGTTTATTAAACACAGATTTAATAAAGGTGAAGGAAGAGAACAAAGTTCATATTTACTTAAGTAGGTGGGAATTCCAGATTAACACTAGCAGCCATAAAAACATGGCACTGATAACAAACATGGAATGCTATATTAGAATGAGAAGAAAAGACCAAACCATGGAGTTCTTTTCCATTTGAAATGCAAGTGCAAGAATAAATTCAGTAACATTTAAAAACACAGTATCTCCAGAAAAGTCACTGCATAAGCGAAATAGCCTGTCTAAAGATGATATGGAAGTCGTGTCACATCTCAGGACTTCACTGGAACATATACTTCCCCATTTTGCAACACAGGGAGGCTTCACAGCACCTAAAGGTTAGTAAATGTCATTGATAACTACAGTTCAACAGAATGTACTTCGATGAAACCTTCACAATTCGGCTTTCCCCAGGCAACAAGTACTTTATTCTGGTAAAAAAACATATCTCCAGAGCAACATACCCTTATTCATGGGAGAACTTCTGCATAAATTTATTCTTGCACTAGTGATGCCCTCGAATGGGAGCAGCACTCAACTACATCTCCTTTTTGTGAGCAGACGGACAGAAACATACAAAGCAGAATGGCGCATAGACCAGAGACGGGGCAGGGCCATTTCTTCTTTGTGAGACTTAGCAAGGAAAGGTTGCAGATAAAGTACTGGAGGTAAGTTACAATTCAGTCACACTTGTGTAGTTAACCTTTTCCTTCCAACACAGTCCACCTTGAGTTCCCAAATGAACCTAACCAATTCTCACACGGCTCCAATAGCATGTTTGTGCCATACATTAAAGCTTTTCCAGATACAGACTGTGCTAAATAAATGCGCTTCATGAAGCTTCCCTCCAGCACTCTGCTCACCCCTTCCATTTTTCTCAACAGAAATTCAAGCTAGGCCCTTGCAAGGTTGAAAACTGGCTGTTTATTCCTCCTCTCAGTTTCCCATCCCTTGACAAGTTTTTTCCATGACAGAACTGTATGTTCTTCACAGCACGCCACTCAATATCCACTTCTGACTGACTGTCAGAATATTTGCTTTGACAGCCCAAATTCAAAATATACAACAGTTCTTTAACCCCTTTGGAATTAACTCATTCAAAATAATTCTTGCTGAGGAAGTGGACTATGAAAAGTAGGCTCGCCCCTTAGTCAATTGGGCCTCCCTCTATTTTTACTATTGCATTCAATTGTACAGGTGTGGAAGGAGACCATCTGCGTTGGGCAAGTGGGTGCCCAGGAGGGAAACAGCCCTGCACAGCAAGCACCCGCGTGACCCGCACACCACAGCAGCTCTCCAGCACGAGGGTCTCAGCAGCACCATCCCACCCCACCATACAACCTACCGTTCTTCAACTGGGCAGCTTGAAACTACACCTTCAGCCTCATTTACTCTGCTCCTTGCACCATGCTCATGGTCAGGCTCTGCATTAAGTGAAGGCTAATACAGTGAAATGATCTCAGTGAGAACATCAGATCCTCACAGCATCCAGAGAGAATAAAATTGAGTTCTTGAATGCCAAAACCTTCTGGTTGTTTCAATCTAACAAAACAAACCATCTTAAAATATCACTAAAACTTTCTTCCTCTTTAGATGAAATTTTGACAGCCAGATACTCTGCCTCAAGTTGTACTTTCAAATATCTAGCTAAGACTATTCAGCTGTTGCCTTTACTATACAACATTGCTATATGCTAAGTACCTGGTGAAGGGTCTAGAGCACAAGTCTTATGAGGAGTGGCTGAGGGAACTGGGGCTGTTTAGTCTGGAGAAAAGGAGGATGAGGGGAGACCTTATTGCTCTCTACAACTACCTGAAAGGAGGTTGTAGCCAGGTGGGTGTTGGTCTCTTCTCCCAAGTAACAAGTGATAGGACAAGGTCTCTTCCAACCTTAATGATTCTATGATTCTATGACAAAAGGAAACATCCTCAAGTTGTGCCAGGGGAGATTTAGATTGGATATTAGGAAAAATTTCTTCATCGAAAGGGTTGTCAAGCATTGGAACAGGCTGCCCAGGGAAGTGGTTGAGTCACCACCCCTGGAGGTGTTTAAGAGATGTGTAGATGTGGTGCTTAGGGACATGGTTTAGTGGCGGACTTGGCAGTGCTAGGTTAACCGTTGGACTCGATACCAACCTAAATGATTCTATGATTCCGCGACTCTAAGTAAATAAATAACGTCTATTTTTCTGAACTCTATAACGAAACACACTTGCCTCCATTTTGCTTACACTGACAAAACCAGAAAGTCAGAAGCTGATCCAAATTATAATATTTGAATTAAGGTTTGATTTTAGAGATGTTGAGCTGCAGGGTTTTGCTTTGGCATACCAGGCAGATAGGAAGGAGCAGCTGCAAAGTTCAAATCTGAGTCAATCACATACCACAGCTGTTTATTTTAAAAAGGTGTCCTACAAGCAACGTACAAGAGACCCACAAGTACCTTCCAAAACAGTGTTACGGCCACTCCTTCATGCTCCCCTTATGGTTTGACCAAAGGCGGGAGCTCAGACTAAACCCTACAATTCAGCTTTTGCCATTCCCAGCCTGGTTCTGTCAGCTCAAGAGTGAGAATAAATCATCTTTAGATAAGTGGCTTTTGGCTTGGCTTAAACAAACAGCTGAATGGAAGGCCACACAGACTGCTGAAACAGTCCCAACTTATAAAATAAATCCAGGCACAATTAGACATTTTCTTCTGAAGCTTGCTACAGTCCAAAGCACAACCACGCAGAGGAGTTTCTAAACCTTGTTTACAATATACAAGCTTGAGCATCTCACAAGCCAAAACGTGCAAATCATGGAAGCCTGGGTTCTGCTTTCTCTGAAACATTGTTCGTTAGCAGTTATAAACACTGTGAAAATGCTTTGAACTATGAAAAGTGGAAGTGGCTCCTATTTATGTTGATTGCAGACTCACTATTTAAAACAAACAGAAAGAGGCTCACATACTATGACTCAATTACCTCAAGCTGACCCCCACCCAGGTTGACATGAGCTCCCACTTCATGCAGCTTCCATCCTTAGGTGTTGCTGGACAAGCAAGCTAGTCAACTGTGATTTCACCCTGCCTGGCAGAGTGAGGCAGCCACCAAACCATGGAGGCAGGAGGGACAACACTTAGACAATGTGGGATGAGCATTAGAGATTATTCATTTTCTGGGTGAGTGATAAATCTGAGTAAATAAACTTCTCCTCCCACTTGGTCCCCTCACAGGAGGTGCATTCTTCCAGGAGCTGCTGCCCCAGGAGGAGAGGGCAGGCTCCTGCTGACTTCCACTCAGTCTTCAAAGTAGTGGACCAGACACCAAGCAGCATTTCTCAGGAGATATCACCATGAACACCAACCCACCTTGCTAAAGGTGCACCTCTGCATTTCTATCCCCACACACTTATAGGTGACTTGCAAATGCTAGAAAAGGTACGTTCACCACATTCCTGTCACAAGAGAACAGGGACAAGGATTAGTAGTTAAGGAAAGACAAGTTGTCCCAAAAGGTTTGGAGTAAGCTTTCTCTGCAGATCACAAGGAGCTCTGCTGGCACTGGTTTCTGGTAAGCAGTGCACACTCACCACGGGAAGCACCTGGACCAAGAAGAGGGAAGGACACTTGGATACCTCAGTGTGTCTTTGTTTTGTTTTTTAAGTGCAACACATTTCAAAGCCATCAAAAATATTCAAGGTCAGATAACAAAACAGGAGAAGGTGCTTTAAAGCTGAAGTGGTTGCACAGCTTCAGACAAACAGCAGAGAATAAGCAAAGGATTCCCTCCCCCTCCATTGACCTTCATATTTTCATCAAACTATTGCCTACTAAAACAACATTCCAGAGCAGAGAAGAACAGAAAGCAAAGCTTTGATTAGTCGTCACTTGTAAATTAAAGGAGAGCAAACATTTGCATATCTCATAAATATTTAACTGTGATAAACCTGCACAGGCATATTAATGAGTGCATTATTGTGACAGGCTGTTGAAAACATGCCATACTCTGTTCATAGACAGATGCATTTCACTGGTAATAGAAGGAATGTAGACTTACAATGCATCATGTCTTGATCCTGTTGGCACAATGTAAAATGTGAAATATAGCTAAAATATTTTCCAAAATAGTTAAACCTCACTGAAGTATCCTAATCAAATCCCTATTTCCTTACCTTTCATTTGAATTATGCCCTGTTTACTTCAGCCTTTTCCTCCCAAAGGCAGAGCTTGTAGATGTAAAATCTTAAATTAAACTATCCCTCATGTGCCCAAATACCCAAATTCTATATATGCCAACAGGTAAAAAATAAATAAATAAACAACAAAAAAAGATGCTGACAGTGACTGTTGTTCTCCTGAGGCAGCTCAAGATGGTTATTCCACCCCATCTTGCAAGTGGGCTTCTTCCTATCATGCTATGGAAAATGCCATCTAATTACAGGCGGATTTGTTTCTAGAATACGTAACTGTAAAAGAAATGAATATAAAACTTATTTCCAACTTTAAAAAAAAGCAGTTGAAATGTACTATTCTCTTTCTGACCTCATTAAAAGCCATGGCAAAACTCCCACTGACTTTAATGGGGCCAACACATCACTGAAAAAATCACTGGAAGAATGAGAGTTTCCAAATTTTCAGACCAACTGCAGGGGAGGTTGAACACAGGATTCATTTCCCTCTTCCCTCATCCAGACAAAACTTTGCTTATTGCCCCCCCACTAAGAGGAGATCAAGCTAACTCGGATTTCCAGCATCCCCTCTGAACTGCAAATTCTCAAGCAGGAGATTTGTTCCATTGCTCCGTATTTATTGACTTACAAGATTCTTTAAACCTACAGCCATTACGTTGTGTTTTGAAAACTTACTCAAGATCTTTTGCAATTCCAAAACTTATTAAAACCTACAAGGCTAAGAAAAGCTAATGTGTAGTATTTCTATTGTTGCTATCTCAAGAGAAAATTACACATCACATAAAAAATCATCACTAAGGGAGCAATCTTAGCTACAATTAGTGATAGCCTAACTGCTCAGGAATTTACCGACTGGGAGTGGAATTGTGAGTTTCTTTTCCTACTTTGACTTCTCACTAGCTCACTGAAGTCTCAATCTTCAAGAGTCTCATCTGAAGCCCCCTTTCTTGGTTACATACAATATCACATCTGTCAAGCAGACTCAAGTATTCATTGCGTTGCAATTACTTCTTAAAACAACTCTTAACTACAACTTCTAAAGAACTTTGTCAGGGGAGAAAGCGTGGTTAGGAGGAAAATGGGAAGCCAGAAGGAAAGTACTACTAATATTTGGTAGCAAACAAATCCTTGCTATTTTTATATTCAGGATTTCTACCTTAAAAGGAAGCTAGGCTTTGGCTGTTTAAATAGTTAATACTGTATGCATGAGCCAGAGCATCAGCCCAAAAAAACTTGGAATCTGTGCTTGTTGTAAAAAGCAATTCACTCCCATGAGTTCATCGTGACAGATTTGGAACTGCTCTTAATAATTTATGAATATTGTATTAAGATATTTACTATACTAATATATTGGTTATTATTTAATATGAGGCTGGTGAGAAAAACAAGCAGGAAAGGAAAGAATGACTCAGTTATGCCACTTCTTAGCAAACTCTGGAGAATTGCTTACTAAAAAGACAATACTAAGACAGGAAAAGCCTCGCAAACACACCAGATCAAAGATGTGAGGATCGTTTAGGAAGGAACAGTCTCTCAAACTGAAGGATAGAGAAGCTGTTTTGGACAAACAGGCTTAAGAAAAAGGCACCTATTGGAGGTGCCTGTTGAACTTAGGCCAACATGGGACACCATATTGCGCCCCTCATTTGCCTCTAGGCAAAGCAGACACCCCTGCAAACAGCCTTGGTTCCTTGTATGAAGGAAACACTGCTTCAGCTAATTCTCAAAAGGAAACTGTTGCCGTACCTCCTTTAACAGTTGTGGCTGCGTTAGCAGAGCGACCACAAAGGTTATGGACCTCCAGCCTGTCTGAACAGCCCGGGGTGTGTCATTCTTCTGCTAAGATAAGACCTAAGGCTGTAGACCCAAGGACTGCCCTTTATGAGCAGGAAGGACCCAGAGGTGTTTGCACTGTTACTGCATATGCCTGTAAATTACGTCAGTCCCTCCAGAAAGCCACCAGTTAGCAAGTCACCTTGCAGGTATCGACTGTTCCCCAGCTTCATGATGCATAACGTTCCCACAGCATGGAAAGGATGCACTTTCAGCAGAACAGGATGCACTTTGGATCTGGGCCATACAGCTCAAGCAAACTACCTGGCTACAATACCAGTGACAGAGGAGATGGAGAACCTATCATGTTTCAAAATGTATGTATTCATTTATGTTCCTCTTAATTCAAACTGAAAGTGAAACATCCTTCAAAAATAATCAATACAGATGAGCAGCTCAGCACAGTAACACACACAAACATGCACATGACAGGAACACCTTCAGCAAGCAAACACTGACTCTTCATTGTAGTGGAGCTAAGGAGAACCAGCAGTGACTCAAGGTAACTGAAAAGGGTCATGATGGATCAGAGCTGCCATGTTTCCATACTGGAAAGCCACATAGATATCTGAAATATCTGGGCACCACATACAACAGTAAATTTGAAAAAAATGCATGAAAATCCTTTTATCTAGTCTGGAAAAAGGCAATGAACTCAGAGGAACACAGACATACAATATCTATGCTAATATCTACTGAACGTGAGCTTTAACAGTTATCAATGGCTAACTATTTAACCATGGCCAAGAGAGAAAAACTGAAATGAGATGTTTCTGATACTGCATACTTCATTAATTAATAATTACAGGAATGCTGTGTTCAGTTGGGATCTCTAAACTTTAAAATGGAAGCTCACTACAAAGAGCTCAGAAAAGTCTAGACTAATAATTCAAATTCCAGAAACCCCATTTTAGAGCAAGAAACAAAAAGAAACACATGATTTATTTTAGCAACTGCATTCAATGCTAAAGCCAAGATTGGACATACTTCTACAAGCTGAGCCATGTACAAAATTCTGGCTTGTTTTATGCATTTTGACTTGCTAGACTAGGTATTGATTACAGTCCTTTTCTGTCCTTAAAATGCATACAACTGTGAAAATGAGTAACTAATAATTTTTAAAAGCTGAAAAGGACTAGAGGGAAAAACCATCTGCATCTTTCTCAGCTTGATCTTCTCTGAAAATGCTTTATCATGTCTCTGCCACTGATGTCCTGCTGTTTGTGTCACAGCAGCACTTAATGGAGCAAACTAAAACTGGACCTGTGTGGGGATATGCATAAAGGTAAGGTAGTGCTACACCTTCCTGCCATCTAGATACATAGGAAAAATGAAAGGAAGAAGGCATTATTGACCATCCCAGTTTTCTAGATGAGATGTTCCTCAGTCATATAACAAAGTCTGTAGCAACACTGGGAACTGAACCTGAATGCTTGCCATTACAAACCCTAAAACTCTGGGGTTTGATATACTCCTCAGTGTTATGCGCAGTGCCAACCATTTTTCTTGTCATCCCTCAAACACAAACCTCAGCTATTCCTCTGTCATTTTGAATCTCCAGCCCTGACAAACTGCCTGCAAAGGTACTCCTCCTCCTCCACCAAGTATGATCAAGGACAAATGATACCAAATGAAATGGTCATATCTCCAAACAGTAACTTTGATTTTCCTAGTCACTGAGAAACAGTTTTGTTATTAAACTGTAATTTTTTTCCTACAGCATTCACTGTTGAAATAGATAATTCCCGTAGCAACACACCACAACAGCTTGTCCATCGTATCAGGAAATACAAATTCACCTGCAAAGATACCAACTTACTTCTACGACTAGCCTTCTCTACGTGTACTTCAGAGAAGAACAATTTCAGTCGTAACACCTACAGGGGATGATTCTGCCCACATGCATACCTTATTGAAGAGAATGAAGCTATAGGACAATAGCAGATATTCAACAGGTCCCACAAGGTTATAGGAGTAGACTTACTTCAGCACAGACAGCCTTTTTATGTATTGGGCTGGTGAGTTTTCTTTTTAAAGCTTTCACTGACATTAACCCTTTTGAAAACAAATGCAGTCTACAAACTAGTGTAAACGCAGCATCTGATTGTGCTATTGCCAAAAGGTGGAAAGTTCTTGATTATGTCTTCCCCTTGGGAAATGCAAATAATTCCAAATCAAACCTGCATATATGAAGATCTCCCAATGCCTAGATAGACATCTATTACTAAGAAGTCCCTGCATGCTATGAGCTTTAAGAAAATCTGGCTGCTCTGTAAGTTTCAAACATTTAATTCGAATCTGAAAAGGATCTTTAAATATAAGATTACCTATTAGATCTCCTTGTTGCATTTCAAGCTTTCTATAGAGAACTTAGTGCAAAATTAAAAGTACAGTGTACATACATAGTACAAGAAACAGTTTCATTAACTGTCCACCATGCAACTTATTGTTTCAAAACAATTCTAAACAATGCGTTGCATTTTGTAAATTTATAATGGCAATTACTAGCATTAGCTGGTTCTTCAGTTGGTTCTGAATTTTATCTTCCATTTCCTAATAAATGCCCTCCTAGAAAACCAACTCATTTCATCAGGGACAAAATTAAGCAATCTGAATAAATCATTAACAGCATTTATAAAATGGAAAGAAAATATGGTCATGCAGACCAGACATTTTTTTAAACATTTATCAGAGTTTTACTCAGAATCTTATCTCACGAATCCACAAAGGTCTTTCAGTGTCACAGCTTAAGCTGTGCACAGTGCCGCCATTTGCATATATTCCTGTTCACAGTATTTTCCCCAAACACATAACTCAGTTATGTTCTGGAACAAACTTCCTAGTTCATATAGTTGCACATTTATCTCTATCTCAGGTGGGCAGAACATGCTCTTCTGCCAGTCTTCGTCTATTTGGTTAAGACCATAGAATTAATAGTTCAGATAAACTAATCAAATAATCAAACCATTTGAGCCTAAAATGGAATGTACTGAGCAAACCAGTATTTTCTCTGGTTTTTTTCTTTTCCAAGATGCTTAGCCCTATGTTCTCTCACTGCTGGGGAGGACAAAAACATGCAGGTGGAAAGCAAAAGCCAATGCTATAATCTCTGCAGCTAGTTTCCTTTGCCAGCAGGGTTTTGTTTCGTTTTTAATGAAGCTTTGCTTAATGTACTGAAATGCTTTCCAATGACTGCTACCCATTACTAAGCTTCAGATCTCTGATAATACGTAAAATCTTGCTACATGACACTGTTAACGTTTTATCTTGTATATATATAGTACAAAAAGCTTGGAAACATTCTCTCCTTACAAAATAACTTTCCATTCTGCCTGCATAAAAGGTGAATCAGGGTATTTCTCTATTTTTCATTATAGTAGAGAAAATATTAGGGGACACCAGAGTTCTTATTTTATTTAGAGTTAACCAGTAAAAATACCTACATAAAAAGCTGAACTTCAGAAATTATCATCATCTCAAAGCATTAAGAAAAAAAAATTTTTTACAAATTCACCAATCCACTGAATAAATCAAAATCAAAAAAAAGCAGCTTGTATGCACATCCAGTACCCTGCCAGTCTCCAAGCACTGTTGGATGACTAGTGTCTGCAACACATGCAGATGATTATCAGCTTGGCACCTATTGCATCAAAAGCGCATAGCAGGCTCCCCTTTCTTATCTATATGAC
This sequence comes from Pygoscelis adeliae, assembly GCF_000699105.1. Classification (NCBI taxonomy): domain Eukaryota; kingdom Metazoa; phylum Chordata; class Aves; order Sphenisciformes; family Spheniscidae; genus Pygoscelis; species Pygoscelis adeliae. The sequence continues at coordinate 5,014,052 of NW_008825104.1, forward strand.
AGGGAATACAGTTCTACATGGAATTGGACATAAAATTAATTAAACTGTGTTCAGTGAATGCCATGTTTAAAAAAGTTGGGGTTATTTCTTTTGGGGTATTGTTTTTCTTTTAAACTTTACTTCGTTGTCTACAATAAGAGCTGACAGATCAGTTTGGTGTTTTGCATAGGATAAATTAAAAAAACACACTGGTTGGTGTACACTACACTTTCTGCACTAGGATAAAACAGAGCTTTCTAAGTTAAAAACAAAACACAAACAGGTTGAACCAACTGTTTGACTACCTGCTCCTGGAATCACTTTTGTCTGTGTATTCTCTGAGCTGTCAAGATGGCACAGGAGTAACAGTAGAAGCTCTCAAAGCTCTTTGGTGAAGCCTGGTCCATTTGCAGCACAGCCGGAACATGCCAAAAGATTTAACCGGACTGACTCATTGTTTGGATAATGATCTCATCTGAATTGAAGCTGTGAAAATACCAAGTGACTTGAGATGACATAATTGCTGTTGCAATATCTACATTCTTCTGTAGCTCTCCTAAAAAGAGGGCTTTGTTGGAAGAGAGAGATGAGACACTCTTAAAGCAGGTGCTCCTGGGCATGTGCCCAGAGGCTGGTCAGTACACGTGTGCAGCTAGGTCAGAGCTGTTGGCAGTGCTGCGGCAGCCTCTCTGCAGCAGGCTGTCCTCTCCCAGCTGCAATTCGTGCCCTGTGCCCTTACTGGTTCTGCCTTTGCAGGGCTGAGATCCACCTCGATTGCTCACCTTTGTATTTGGAAAAACTTACCATGTACCACGCTTTGGTAGTGGAGCTGTTGCCACTGGCTTCATTGCTGCTGGCATCTGCACTGCTGGTGATACCTGCTTTGGTATTGAGTCTTCTTGCAGCAATATTTTAAGATGCTGCCTGAGCAGCTCTGGATAGAGCACTAGAAAACACAGCTTATCTTTTACCAAAATTCACAGGTTTATCCTCTCTAGACTGGAAGAGACCTACACAGATTGCTGCAGGAGATGAACGGCAATTGTGCTCTTCTGTGTTCAAGGTGTGCGTCACTGACTAGAAGAACACATTTGTTTACTGCATGTGTAAAGGAAGGAAAGGAAAGAACTACTCTGCTCCTTTTTCACTACAATCAAAATCTGCTGTCCTATCCAGGGAAGGGAATATAAAAGGCAGAAGATATTAGATGGACAAATCATCCTTGTCTTTCTCAGTATGGTGCTGCTAAACAGTTACTTTTGAACAGTTTCAAAACCAAGCTTAGTGTAATTCCTGCCTTCTAAGCCATTTTCGTATTTGCTCATCATGATCATAAGGGCATGACTCTGCAGTGTGATGTAAGATTTCTAGGAGTCCTAGCAGCTGTATTGAACTCTCGAATGCTTTTTCAAAATACATAGTTACAAAAGAAGAACATCAGTATTCACTTCAGGGGAGTTAACATAAAATTATCAGAAAAACTCTAAAGCATTTTGAAGAGTTTGAGAAGAGTCTGTTTACCTAGGACACACCCAATTTCTTGTCTCCCAACTGCAGGTTGAAATAAGAAACTGCAGGAACTGCAGCAACATAGCTGCGCAGCAACACTGCACTCAATTGCCATACATGGGAGCCAAATACTGCTTGTAGCACGTGCACAGCCCTGATTCTCTTTGTTATTCCACAGACACTGTCTTGTACGCATGAAGGCTTAAAAGTAGTTGAAACTGCAATGAAATACGCTGCAAGAAGAACAAGAATGCATACAGCTCCTTACCCCGAATGTGGAAAAACTTTTGTGTACCAGATTTTGGTTTCTTTATGAGCTGTTTAAATAAGATTGTATAAAAAGGTACTCGGCAAGTTGGTTGGTTTGTAGAAAAAATCCAAACAAACATGACAGGTTAGATTAGATTAGGCATGTGTGTCTGAAATTTAAAACTAACATACTGGTCACAGTTATACCTAGTAAAACAATCCTCTCCCTTGTTTTCAAACCCATATTTATGTTTAAGGATTTTTTTTTTTTACAGAAAGCTATAAAAGAAACAATAAGCAGAAAGTACTTAAACCACAAGCAAATGCAAGGAAGAGATAACATGAAATACTAAAAATAAATCTGGAGCAGTTGCAAGTTGGTGAGGAAGGAAAGTAACAGTAAAATATCCATGTCTTTATGCAAATACGGTTAAAAAGAAAATAAAGCAATAGGAATCAGCTGGTGAGAGGAAGAGCATGGTGGAACAAAGCACAGTATGGGAATGCAAACACAGGCTGTTACAATAACCTGCTCAGGAAAGCTGCATGCATAAGAGAAGGTCAATGCACTACTACTATACTCAAAGATAATGACAGTGTGCTAAAATATGAAGAGGAACAATAGAAATTATGGACATTCAGTTGCACTTGTGTGGAGACTGATACACTCGTTCATGCTGCAAGAGCCTGCCTGCTGAAGGCCAACTCAGAAAGCCTGCACCGTTCTCCAAGGAAACCCAGCAGGGCAGCTCAGCAGCACCACTGCTTCTTGACAACACTAGAGAAAAATAAGCTCTGCCTGACCTGGGGCAGGTTTGACACAAGAAGGTGTCCTCGCTCCAGGTGCCTCTGAGCTGCAAATGCTTTATACCACCCACCACTACAAAAAATGACATAACCAGTAGTCTTATAATACGAATGTTAAATGATGACCTAGGAAATGTGATGCTTAATTTTATAAGAAGCTGTAGAAGAATGGCAGGTAATTGAAATGTGTGCAAAAGAATGGTCAGTGATGGCTTAGCCTTTGAAAACTCTTGGGGAATTTGTAAAAAGAAGTTTAATACAGAAGATTGGAATTTATCAAACATAGCAGTAACCTTTCAACACTGAAGAATGTAGTGCTCGGGGCAGGGAATCAACCCAGCCCCCACTAAGACCAAGAAACAGGACACCTATGAACTCTTGTAAGCAATTCCCTTAAACCCATGAAGAACACGAGATTATGGAAGTAAGTCTAACCTTTCCACAGCATGTTCCTTTAGAATGACAGGCTAAAATCCAAAGCTTAAACGATTATTTCTTTGGGAGGAAAAAATCAAGAAGGGTCTTGGGACAAGCAAGCAGTTATCCCTCCATGCAATTTAAACTATATTTTGTCTCCTGAAAATACTAGGAAGACACGCACAGAAGAATGATGCTCAAGACAACTTGAGTTAGGCTAAAAAACTGGATACATCCCTTTATCAGACCCCAAACAACCCAGTTTCCTATGGGTAGGCTACCACTGAAACTCTTATAACTGAGGGAGCAAAGCATTCAAGAGTTCAATACAGCTGCTAGGGTTCATAGAATTTTTACATCACACTGCAGAGTCATGCCCTTTTGATCATGATGACCAAATACAAAAATTGCTTAGAAGGCAGGAATTACCCTGAGCTTGGTTTTGAAACTGTTCAAAAATAACTGTTTAGCAGCACCATACTGAGAAAAACAAGGATGACTTGTCCATTCTCTTGAGAAAAAATTGAATGCTTTTTCACAAAAAAAGCATTTGTTTAAGTTTGTTGGTACTATACTTACGTGGTAGTTAATCACTCAAGAACAAGCAATGCCTTTGTAAGACAAATGAGGCATGGAGACAAATGAGGCATGGAAACAACTAACACAGAAAACCTCTATTTGCCTTTTTTCCCTACCTGCTTTGGTAGATGTAAGCCGTATTTGCATCGATAGCGAAAAACAGGGAATATTGCAACACTTCCATTACTGCACCTTTCTTAAAAGCTGTGCTGATTTTAAAAATACACTATAAACTCAGTTGATTAAGTAAGGTAGCATATAAAGAACATATCTTTTTTAAAAAAATTATATTTAACTTTATAAAATTAAGCATTAGTATAGAGCAGATTTTTAAGTTTGACAATACTAGTACATGTACATCTAAATTAATTCAAAGTCATGCTCCACCACAGTATCTCAGGGAGGTTAAGTGTTATTCCAATACTGATAAACTGTTACGCATGCTGCCAAACAGATGCACTGTAAAAATCAGACAGAGAAAAAACCCACCCACTTTTTTCCCCCCAGCCATGAAAAGCAAGAAACTGAAGCCCATTTGATTCCAACAACAAAATCCAGGCAATGCTCACTGGGAAGGAGTGATGGGGGTGTGTTTTGTTTTGTTTTATTTTAAAAGATTTGCTAGATATATTCTGCAGTAACTTGTCATGCATAATATTATTTAGCTCCTAGTTAAAATAAAACTGTGGCTTAAAGTACAAAACAAATCCAGACTATGACACTGATCTTTCAGCTGGTAAAATGCTTTCATGTACCCACCAGAATATTAAGACACAAATCCCTTTGGTTAGTGACATTGTTTGAATTCAGTTCCCAGAAGAAACTAATACACAACATCAAGGCTGTAGATATATCACACTTCTCAACTACAGCAAAACTTTTGAAATGGTAAATATGTTTGGATAGGTTTTTTTTTTCCTGAGCAGAAAGATTTCATAGGATATACTTAGAAACACCCAGTATCATTTAGAAATTCTAACTGCATCGCCAGCAGTTTATGAACTCATCATTTCCATAAGGCTTGCCTTGCTATTTGATCACAGGAATACAAGCTTCTTTTGAGCATTAACATGCATCTACAACTGTAATCTTAGAAACAAAACAACAAACTGACTCGGTTACTATGTTTTCACTTAGATCAGCTGGTATTCAGGAAGTGAGACTCTGATTACTAATCATCTGAGAGAGCCCTTGAAATGATGAGTGACCTTTTAAAAGTTCAGAAGAATAAACACGTATCATGAAATCACTGGGAAACAGCTTCTTAAAGAAAACAGGTAATGGAGAAACTTAGTTGAGGATGAATGTATCACTGCATGTCCGTCACATCCTGACTTTAATGCTTTGAACACGACAAGGCTGAGCGCCAGCCCTCTCCAAAAAACAGGGATGCTTGTTTTTCCTCTTTACAATTAAAACCGATGCTTACATAATATTCACATTGTCTGTAAATGCTGTAACACTAGAAGACTGTGTCAAAAGATTCTTGTGCTGTTTTGCAATATTGTGAGCTGAGACAGTGGTTTACATTAAGCCCACCAAGCAGCTGTCAGAACGTACAAACAATTAGGGGCCTTCCAAGACTGCATTTCAAAGAAACAGACACATCTGAAAAGATAATGAAAAAAATACAGTAAGCTAAAACTGATTAAATCAAAGGTAACCCCTATGACCTCTCACTGTAAGGCAGACATGATCTTAAGTAGAGGAATTCAAGAGGCATCTCACTGAAATAAAAGTCAGTAATTGCACCTGCCTATAGCAATTACACATCATAAACACAATGAACTTGAAGCCTTGGTACATATCAAGGACTATGAATTAACTGACACCAATGAGATTAAATGAGGAAAAGTGCAATAATAAAATACTGATGCATTTTGGAACAGCTTTGCTGCTTTCTCAGCCAGAAACGGTACATGAGAAGGAGATAATCTTTTGCTGTATCTCAAGAATGTATGTATTTGCTCAGATGTCCAGAAAATTGGTGACAGAGAGATCTGGAATGTCTCTGGTAAAGGAAAAAAAGGTGGGGGGGTGGGAAGGGACCAGAATGAGCCCTACTTCAAAATGGTCCCATTCTCCCCTTCTCAGTCAGAAGGAGATGATGAATGAAGTTTTGTTTTTATTTTTAAAAAGCAATTGAATCATCCAGGAATCTGGACATAGCGGTGACACAGAACACTACTCGGTTATTTCTTGCAAGTACAACATAAAATAGCATGAAATCAAAAAAGACAACATTCAATGAGGGCAAGTAGCAAGAAAGAGAAATCAAGTCTATAAATACAGAGTAAAGAACAGCTAACAGTACTACAGAAAAGGATCTGACTGTAAAATGGGTCACAACTGAGTAGGAGTCAAAAGTGTGACAAAAGGACAAAAGCAAAACTAAACTTCTAATTCAAGGATGTGAGGGTACTCTTACCAGGACACAGAAGGAAATGATTCCACGCACTTTCAATGCATCCAACTTTTTGCTTTACACTTTAGCAAAAGATGTAGACAAGACAAGAGAGACCAGAGGACAGCAACAAGAATGGCCAGAGATCTTAAAAATGTGACATATAAGGGAAGATCCAAGGAGCCTTAATTCATATGAAAGAGTAGATCTAGAATATGATATTAACTGAGGTAAGTAATACAATTAGGATCCTAGAAACAGGGTTCACAAACAGAGCATAAACCCTTAACAGATGGATGTTTTATCCAACAAACAATTTTGTCCTTAAACATGAGACACAAGCTAATTAGGGTACTTGTAAAAACAACTGTACTCCTGAATAGAGCCATAAGGAAACAGAATGGAACAGAAAAAATCCTGTGCGGGGTTAACATTCAAAAATCTGTATACAGATTTCCTCTACCTTTCTCCCAGTTTCAAATTTCAGCAAGAGCTATGAAAGCAGCTGTGGCTGGGGTAAGCTTGCATGGCTTGACAGAAGTGTGGTAAGAATTTCAGGGTGATCTGAAGAGAGCTTTCTTCTACGGTGCAATCAGTCAAACTCAAGATTCACACCCTTCACATGGCCACTCTACAAACTACAGGGCAATAAATCAACCAAATCAAAACAGGATGTGTAGGGCAGTTGCTGTGTTTCTAGAACACCTCCTTTGGGATGCAGATGCAAGACACCCAAGGGATTTTGCAGTAACTTCCAGCCCAGGTGATGCACACGCTCAAAACAGTCCAGAACTAATTATAAAACTGAATCCCGTAACACAACCTGTTGCTTGGCTTCCTGGCGGCATTAGCAGCATGCTGTGGGAACCTGCAAGAAAAGCTTTGTATGCCATCACAACCCAAGGATATTCTTCTTGGAAGTTTTAATTATGCGAGCACAGAACTTCTCCACATTTCACTTGGTAATAGCTAAGGCTGCAGAAAGTAACTACGTAAGTGTTAGAAAAAAAAGTTCAACTGCCACATTTGTTTGTTGGAGAATTTCAAGTTGGGTAGGGGCTTCTCCTTACAGGAAAGGGGAATGAAAGTTGTTGCAGTTCAGCCTACAACTCCAGCACAGGTTCCCTTTATCCACCAAAATGTAGTTCTGCCTTAATACAGATTGTTCAACACTTTCCACTCTTAAAACACATTTTCATTGCTTACAACTTTGCCAAAAAAGCAGTTTGGGCTGAAACTTTCCACACCAGATGCCTGCCTGAGGCTGAATTTTCTTGCACAAGTTTCAGCCAAACTGTTCCAATGTTTTAGAAAATGAAGCTACACTTCTCAGCATTAAAAGCTTCTGGTGACCTTTTCTTCAAGAAAGAAAGAAAGACATTCCTGATGGATTTTAAATGCCTGTTAGCTTGACAGAGAATAAGATTTGTAGTAGGGGATAAAATCTTGTATTCCATCAGCTGGTATGTGACATTGAGGGGTGCACATCTACCCTGATTTGGCAGTTGTAAGCCTTTCCTAAGTTTGTCTAGCGACTCAAACCTCCACAGACTGCACCCTCACTTTGCACACTTTCCCCTCAAGTTGGAGTCCTGACCAGAAACAGCAGAGCAGAGTCACCATCCCCGGGGGACAACATGTGATTTCAATCAGCTGTGCATCATGACGGCCCAGAGCTGGAATCAAAGCTGAAGACAGGGCATGCTTTTCTCTTTCCTGCCAGCGACTGGGCTAGGCAGAGGGCCAGGCTGGGGGGTTGCTTTGGAAGGAAACAATGAAAGAACTTTAAAAACTAAACCCCCCAAACCCCCACCAAACAAACACACACAAACAGTAACACCCACCACGCCACAGCTGTAGAATGTGTGGGCTGAAGGAATGAAGTGAGCTGGAAGAAGGTGGAGAGTGTGGATCAGGGAGACAGGACTCACTAATGAAGAAACAGATAGGGTCTGTCCAGGGGGCACCCCAACCAGCTTACTCAGGGAGAGCCACTGGGTGTTAACGTTAAGAGGTGAAAAGCACCTAGAAGTGCATACAATTTATTTTGCACAAGCAACCTCAAATCCGGCATTTCCTTACCTTTTAAAACTCTGCATGACAGCATTCTTAAAGCTCCCTCATTCTGTATCTGCAATGCTACATTAAAATGTCCACACGCACTATTGTGAGGAGTGAACTTTGATGCTACAACTGAGCCAGCCTAGCAGGGATTCCTTGGAGGCTAAAGCTGACCTTCTTCTTCCCATTCCCAGACACATTTTCCTTCCACTTCCCTCGATCATTCTGGTGGCCACTGGGTCCCTCCATGGGGTGACTGAATCCACCAACCCAGCAGAAGTTAACCCAGAAGAGAAGGGGAGGAAAGAAAACCCAGGAAGCAACCACACAGGCATCTTCTCAGTGAGCAAGATGAACTGGCTCCTAGTGAAGATGAGAAGTACCCCAGCCAGCAGTAGGAAGGGGGCAGGACCACACAACGGGGAGTGGGTGGGGAGGAGAGCAAGACTTCCCCCTTCTTTTCAGATAACGGCCTTCAGCATCACAAGTTGAAGGATATTTATTACAAAAAGTACAGCGTGGTATATCAAAGCTTTAGAAGCAAGAACGCTGTTGGCTTACCTAAAGCTAAGCCATTATCTCTGTTTATAGACAAGCAATGTTTCACAACAATTGCTTAAACCTCCCCACCAATTAGGGCCCCTAGAAACAGAAGTGTCTTCCAGAAAACATGACAAAACTATTGGTATTTCTTCATTCACAGTCACAACTCTGGAGTCACGTGCTAAAACTATTTCACTTCAGCAATGTTTCAGTGACTCACAGGCTGGTGTGCAGTATATTCACCAGAAAGAACTCAGCTTTATTGTTTATATCATATCTATGCTGTTTAAAAACAATATAGTTTTATTCAGTGTCTCTTATTTTTCTGTAGTTCAGTCACACTGGTCCAATTGTACCCAGTGTGCACCCCACCCACTTCAAAATTACATCTAGAAAAATAATCCTTCTGTTTTCATTAAAAAAGTTCTTCCTCCTTTACCCACGTTACAACTGAACTCGTATTCAGACACTACACTCCACACAAAGTTTTGAAGAGTTTTCTTTCTACCAATTTTTTCCTAAACAACAGCCTGCTGTGACCCCACCTCAACCCCAAACCCTGACACTTCTTGTAAAAATATACATTTAAACCCATCTCAAAAAAGGGGTCATTGATTCAGCCCCCAGTTGTAATGCTTGCGTTTGAAAATAACAGCAGCAAGGTGGTCAGAGAAGCAACACCTCTGGCTCCAGATGAAACAGCCCAGCCTTCGTTTGGCTCCGACACTAAGCAGGGGGGCTGCTGTGACCAGAGCCAGTGACCCTGCTGCTTGCACACCAGAAGCCTCCTAGTGTCACCAGCCCCAAGACACCCATCAGAGAATCCTGGTGATGGGCGAGACCCCCCCAAAGTTTCAGAGGGACCTGGGGAGGGCAGATTCCCCCACGCTATGGGCTCGGTGAAAGGATGCTAATTGTAAACGTGAAGCTACTGACCATCCTGGAGCATGCAGAAAGACATACACAACTTAGCTTCCCAAATGGTTCCCTTATTTCACAAACATACAGATCCGGCTATGGCCTCTCCCCGCTTCACGATCCTCCCGGACAGAGCTGGGAGGATCTGCATGACAGATCTGTAGCATGAAGTGTCCTGGAGCGGGGAAGGGATTGCCACACTGCTCTCCAGCTACATACTAGCACCTTTCATCACAGCAGCTGACAGACTAGACTTGTGCACTGGGGGAAAGAAGAAAAGCAACAAAAACCTCACCGCACACCGAGCAGTCTGCAGCAAGAACGAAAGATTCTTGCATCACATTCTTCTTACGCTGCATTCAGGGCCTTTTTGGCCCAAACTCTCTTCCTGACCTCATCTACCATGACTACCCTCCAAGTCCCGTCTCAAGGCTAATTTCCTCAAGGGAGCTCAACATTTAGAAATTGCAGCTACACGTGCACATTAAAAAAAACTAAATATGCACAGACTGTCCAAGCAAGCTCTCAAAGAATGAGCTTCCAGTTGGTTTAGTCATCCAGTTCCAGCAACCTACTTTGTTTCAGCCTGTTGTTCTTATCTTCAAGATACTAATTTTATTGCAGGATGCTTTCCGGGGGCAGAGCACTTTTTAAATCAGAACATCAGACACTAAATCCTAACATGGAATTACTGAGGGGATGACTCTGTTGGAGGCTTCTCTGGGCTCTTGGAAGGTGAAACATACTTGTTGAGAACCTCTATCTCTTTCTAGACTGTCAAGTGCCAAGTGCTTTTATTATTACATACGTAATTGGAAAAACATTTACTCTCAGTCATGTGAGTTGGGTATACTAATCCTAAATGCAAAATGTGTCTTCTCAGAGTTTTAAAGAATCAATGTGAACACCTACATCTGAAAGTTTCAAATGCAATCAATATGTAATTAAAAAATTTAATAAATGTTGCAAGTGTGTATTGTATAGAAAAATAAAGTACATCTGTAAGTGTCTATAAGTGCACACAGTAAAGAAAGCAACAAGACTCAGCTTCCAGCAAATAATAAGAGCATTAGTAAACTTGTATGTAAAAAAAAAAATCACCTTTTCCTTTTTCTCTTTAGGAAGACCTGGTACTAAGTGAAGTAATTTGGTTTTCAGATAACAGACAGGAAAGAACTCCGAGAGAGATGAAAGGATTTAAATAAGAGTGTGTATACAATTAGAATTCCCAAATGTTTGCATCACTGACAGTTCCTGTGAGTGCTGGGGGAAAGATTAATCTTGATTAAATTGCAGATTGTGCAAGTTTATTTATGGACTCAGCTGTGAAACAGAGAATAAAAATCTACTTGAAGCAAAGTAGATTACTATTAATCTGTTGGTAAAATATTTGGAGTCAGTTTCCCAATTATTTTCAACATAAAAACCATTGTTTTAATGTGAGCTGGGAAATAAATGAAGTCTAGTGAAAGTGTTAGATGGGCAAGTGAAGGGACAAGCGAAATTATTTCAGTCCAAGAGTCTGAAGTAGAGATTTCACTGCCTATTTGGCCAAAATAAACATTTCAGATGTGTTTGTCACATGGTTCTAATTCATGTAATGACCTATTCAACTCAACTGCCATTTATTTTCAGCACTAATTACTCATTAGCACATGCACTTTGTCATGACAAGATTTTGCTAACATGAAAATATATCCTGGATAGTTTGGAAGCCCTACTGTATTCTAAGCCAGACGCCCAGAAGGTTGATTCAAAAATTGAAATTCGAAGAAATTACCCCCCCAACAATGTATTTCAACAACGAAATTGGAGGTCAGAGAAGGAAGGACATGGAAATTCAGCAGAACATTCCTTATAGTCCATTTTTTCCCTGAGACTGCCAGCTATATTCCTATTCTTCATGGGGGACCCGAATGTACTCATTACTGACAAAATATGTTTCAACCCTAATCTAACAATATTGAATATAGACTTGAAAGATGTGTAAGAGTTTACTCTCAATTCCAGCAAAGGCAGGATTTAACCTGTTCAACCCACTTCCCAGAATACTTTATAGGGGGGAACACATTCAGCCATTTTTTACATTTCAAAGCTGTAAGAGAAAAATCTGAGGCAGACTTGGGTTTGACCCCCTTATTGCATCATGATGCTGAGATGAAAAAGTTGCTTCTGTTCCTAGAAGACAGTCCAAAAGCAAGCATTTCGTTTCAGGAAGTTGAATTTAGACGCATTACACAAGATTGTCAAGTTAACTCAAAATGTACCTAAAGGAAAGGCTGCAGCTTTTGCTGCTAACTTGGCATGTGAGAACAACAAAAGCCCCAAAACAATTAAAATTACAAGTCAGAGCACGAAAATATTCCAGCCTTTGATATTTTTTTGTATTGTCTCTGTTTCTCTAGGCTTTCAAAATGTCATAAATTGCCTCTGTGCCAGAGAAGTTGCCTTTCCAACTCACAACTCTAAGCGCTTGTTATGTGAAATACACTACTGAGTTAGCCTTCACCTCTCAGGTCTAGTCATAAATTATACTGCCAGGCAGATTTAATAAAAGCTTTTAGCACTGATTTAGCCACAGACATTGAAAAAAGAATGCCGGAATGGAAAAAAAACACAATTATTGATGGACTGTTCTCTTACTTAAGCCACGTGTTAAAAAGTCCTCTAAAACAAATCCTGTTTCAGTCATCCAGGCAAAAGACAGAAGTCAGCCCTTCAGGGCCTTTCACAACGTAATACAGGCTGAAGAATCGAATTTGCAAAAAAACCTTGAAAGCAATAAAGGGGCTTGTGTAGGGTAGAGCTAACTGGCAAGAAGTGATCTTTGTGCATAGTATATGACAACACGGAAAGTGCTCTGGGGTGGGTTAAGCTGCCATTTGATGTCAAAAGTCCCAGGTTAATAGGTTACCATGCCCAATGAGAGTAGGATCCCATGTGAAAGTGAAGCTTTACACAGTATATTTGGGATATTTTCTCAGCCATTCGCCTCATTCTCCTTAACAGAGGCCTCTGGCAGTAACAGGAGAAGTACAACAGCTTTCCTTACTTTCTTTTTTGTAATGCCAACATCATTCACATAACACCCTATAAGAATATGCTTTTTTAATTCTACTTACATAATAAGCATACAAATGTGCCTGGGTTTTGAGTCTATAGCAATGAATCTCTGTTTTGTAGGATTAAAGATTATAGAGGGCTACTTAAAAAAAACCCTTTTGAGAGAACTCTTCTTGCTATGAAGAGTCCTTGCAAGTTAGATTTCAATGCTTCTAATGTCCGCATTCTAAAAAACACCATTCACAAAGCTGAAAACAACCCATTATTCTTTGACTGCAGCCATCAGCTAGTGCTGACAAATATGTTTGAAACAAATCTGAAAATAATATTCAAAATGTACTCAGTCAAGAGTTACTGCACTGCTTGCACACTTTCATTAGGACATATAGAGAATATATCCTCTCTAATCCCACAGAGTTAAAAGAAAGTGAGATGAAAAATATGTACGGTAGTTTGAATAAAATTTCTTCTCTAGTGTAGTAAGTTGTATTCAGCTATTAGACATGTTATTTTTAACATGAAGTGAAAATAACCTTTTAATGGCCTTTGTAGCTCAACATTAATTCACTTCTTGGTTGGTAGCTGTCCTTCTAAAAAAAAAAAAGAAAAAAAAAAATTGAGCTCCTTAGGTGTGGGTTGAATTGATTTTCTTGTTCTGTTTCATTGCCATTTTAATCTTTTCAATTTCTGTCTAAATAGCTTCTTTCTATAGAGTTATAATATTTGGGAAAGAGAAAAAAAGGGATACTTCTATTTACTCATTTACTTATTTACCCTCCTCTCTCACTCACCTCTCCCCCACAAAGTGCAGTCTACCGACTCTTCGTTCATGAATGTTGTTGGTATTATCCTAAGAGCAAGGGAAAACTCTATCTTTTAAGACTATCTTTTGGCAAGTCAAAGATAATTCCTTACACAAAAAACTGATGCCTGAAGTCAGATTTCTCTTAAGTAGGAAGGATGCAAGGTTAATTTAAGTTTTCCTCATGCTGTTTTGCTAGTTGTTGAAAATTGCATTTAAAGCCAAGAACTGAGTTCTGAGAATAGGAAGAACTTTGACACGTTCATCAAAACTTTAAATCACCTCCTTCAATAGCTGGTATGAGAACATTTTAACAGATAAATAAAGCAGAAGAATGCAGATTCAGTTCACAGGTCCTTAAAAAACAGACTATACAAGTCATCATACACTTCTGTAGGGGTGCATTTGACCTCGGTCTACCATTATAATCATAACACGGACCACTGAACCACAATGGTAGCAAGACAAGACAAGTAGCTAATATTTTGCCAGTGGATGCTCTTAACACTTTGTCTCACAGATACTCAACCTATCTGCCTATCGAGACATCTCTGTAACATATCCTCAGGAAGAAACAAACTTCCACTGCAAGATCTCCTCTCTCAAAAAGATCCTGCATTAACTTTTAGAAAACCAGCGTTAAACTTTTTCAATTTCTAAGCAAAGGTGTCAATTCTTTGTAACCATGTACCTAACAAAACCTCTGCTGCTGCTGGCTGACCTGATCTTTTGCAAAACTCATCACATGAGTGCTCTCAGGCTTGAGCAACTGCAGAAGCTCACTCTGTCACTCAGCCTGCCTGTCCAGTTGGTCTGTCTTCCCCTTCACGGTTGCGATCCATAACATTCAGCTATGGATGAAAGAAGCAAATGTCTCCAGTTTGGCTGGCATTGGAAGAACAAAGGAAAATTATGACAAACTGATGAGGAGAACAAGAAAAATTGAGCAAATGTGCTATGCTTTATCTGACGATGGGAGAAAGCATGGCAAAAGCATGCAAGTGGATGAAAAAATGAAATATAAAGATATTAATGGCCTGGAAAAGATCATGACGATAGCGCATGTATATGTGAGATATAACCACCTAACCTCACAAAAACAAATTTTCAATTTTTTTTTTTAAAGATAATCATTGTGATTCTGTGTTTGGGAACTACAAACTCTCAGAATAATGCTCTGCATAATCATTTTTCTTCTGCACAAATATTTACATTGTATTAGTGGAAAAGTAACCCTTACTCTTCCCTCCCTGGATTAAAGCATCACCACCAAGTTACACAAGAAGTCATGGCTAACTGGAAACAGCTGCTAAGCCACTTGTATCTCTGTTGCTTTGTAATACCCACTAATAACTCAGAAGGATCATATCTTACATCTGCTTCTCTTCTCTTCTACATCAAAGTCTTAACAGATAGCTTGTTAAGTGAAGTTGTCATAGAAGCTAGGTCTCGAGGAGAGGCACAGAAAGCCATCCTGTGGTTGCTGCAGATGTTCCCCTCTGTACGCTTACTAATAGCTGCCTGCTGAGTTTTAACATTCTTGGAGCCAGGGTTTCCAGATGTCTCCTCCAAAATTAATACAAACAACTGGGAAGTTTACAGAAGTGAGACAATCTAAAAATTTCTCTTTCCTCACAATTTTTTCCCTGCAACCTCTAATATCCATGGAGGAATGGTACACAACAACATGGATTTGCTGCCCTAACACAAACACGCACAACAGCAGCATACCCAGTTTAAGTGTCACAGAACACCCCATATCATAAATCACCACTTTCACGTACCAGAGACAGCCCTCGATGCTCACCAGCAGTGGCCAAGCCACCAGGCTGCACTGCCTCCTCCTAGTGCCAAGCATTCTGTTTATATGCTATCAGCATGCCAAAACGGGGAGCTAAGCCTTGGTCTGACATTAATAGTAGCCCATCACCTCAGAGACATTATCCATAAGGTCTGACAGCACAAAATGAGATACAAAACACAACACACTAAAATTTAATGAAAATTCACCCCAACATAGACTTGACCAACATTTTTCTGGCCGTCCTATCCTACACTGTCCTTGAGCAAAGGCATCTATTTTCCGAAGAAGTCCTTTGAACACAAAAGAGAAACTAAGATACATGATTCACACATCCAAACTTTCAAATCATGTTTTATTATTATAAAATGAAACCCTGCCAAGTCCCTTTATCAAATTCATCAAATATTTTCCCATTTCTCTTGAAGAATGAATGCAGCCACCCTATTCTTATTTAAAAATAAAATAAAATTTTAAAAAAATCAAACAAAACAGATTGTACTGAGGAACCCAGCTTCAGTGATTGCTGTATTTTATTCAAGGACTCAAATTGCTTCAATCCAGCAACCCACAACAGTGGCCTCTGAGTATGCATACAGGCATTTCTTTTTCAGTGACAATTTTATGAAGACGTACACACACAAAACAGGTCCCACGCAGGCAGTATTTACTGCCTTCCTTGCCTGCTGCCAGAAATTTTTCTTCTTCTTTAAACAAAGAACTACTGCTTTTCCTAATGGAATGAACATTTCTAAAGCCCCGGAAATCTAGCTTCAATTAGGCAATATAAATCAAACCACAGTAATGAAGCACACAGATGACCCAGTTTTCTAACCAATATAGCAGGAAAGGTTTTTTGGAAGTATTTCTAGCAATTTTTAGCATTAGCATACAATATATTTTTGTCTGTCAGACAGCTGTTCTCCCTTCCTGCAAAAAATTTTTGAATTCTGCTTTGGGGGGAAACAAAACGAAACAAACCAAAAATATATAAGATAAAACAAAAGAAAAAACCCTATGCACTACAGCTAAAAGCCATAGTCTATATGGGAAACAGAAATCATTCAAACTTTCCTCCAAGAGCCAGCATCACAAGAGTTAAGAATAATCACTTCAAATACAGACAAGACGTGCAAGATCTTGACCTAGTATCAGTGAACAAGGGCACAACTCAGGGCTTTCAGCTGACACGGGGATCAGCTACTTCCCTGTTGGCTGTTTCAGAGCAAACAGATCTGACTCTTCTTTGCACCAGCAATTCCATTCTTGTCAAAGTCTGTAGTACACACCTATGAAAAATACTGATTTTATAAAGTTTCGGGTTTTAAGAAAGTTCATGGAAAATTCTTCGTCAGCTTGATATCAGGCAGCATCAGCTGGTAAATAGAAGTGGAAACAATTGCAAAGTATTCTGGAGAATACTTCACACAAATTAGAAAGAGATTTGATGAAAGCACATTTCAAAACAGTCTTGACCCACCACCCTTTTCCAAACAAGCATCATGTACTTGCTATTGACCAACATTCAAACCATTGATGTCGGAGCTTATCCATCAGCCTCCCATCTGCTCAGAATCTATTTTCTTTCCCTTTTTGAGCTAAAAGTCATCTTTATAATGTGAGGAGGATAGTAGTAAGACTTAAAACCTGAGACAACAGACTCTGCCAAGAACTACTGTTTTCTTATTAATCCTGGGATGAGAAAAAACAACAACCCATCACTCACTTTCAGGAAGAACCTCTTTTAACTTATAAGTCAAGCTTCACTGTCCCCTCTCCAGTCCTATACCACCACAGAATAAAAGTTGTTGCTTTCACTAAAGTCACAATAGTACCCTCTTTTTAGAGAAAGAATTACATATTGTCCCTCAGACCTAAAATTAATGTTTGAGTACTAATTTTTTTTTTTTTTTGGTAACATGTAAATGTCAGCTTATAACAGAACAACAAAGAACTGCATGAAGCAACTCTGCATTTCAAAGGTGGCAGCTATGGGTAAACAAAATACTGTGCTAGAATACTGCACTGACAGAAGCTACATAATTTATAGTTTCTACAATACTGCAGACTCCAGAGGATATTCCTACTGTGGCTGAAAAGAAGCAGAAGTTAAGCAACACTGAATGCTTTTCTCTGAATGCTGCTGCAGGAAGACTTTCCACTCAGCAAAGAAAAGGCTCTTGATTCAGCAGTATTCAACATGCTGCACACAACTTCCAAAGCGTCTGTGATTTAGAGTCCCAAGTTTTAATTTTTTCCTTCTGCAAAACCACAGTTCCCCTTAGCCTTTTGTACTTTAGAAAGGACAAGTCACCTACCAAGGATTGTCTGTACCAAAAGCTGAGCTCCCCCTTGGAACAAAGGGGCACAATTCAATTTACCTTTTAAAAGGAACAAGCAGGCAATTCTGTCCAGCTATAGCTAACAGCAGTACTAGATAACACTAATGCTAACATTTAAGAATTAAAGATGATGATGATAATGATCTGGGACACCTCTTATTTTGTCAAAATTATAAAGGCAGTATGTTAATCAGCATAGCTGCCATCACCCCTTATTGTGCAACTGTTAAGCCATCATGCGCAAGTCAGCAAAGTGCTTTAGCAACTGGAAAACTCAGTCTAGACCTTTATCAAAAGATGATCAGAATAATAAGATCACAAAGACCTGTGCATCCATTTAATTAAAATAATATGTTCTTTACTACAGTATGTACTTCATCACACTTCAGCAAACACCAAACCAACTCCATTCCATCACTGTTTAAATAACTTTTCCGTGGCAAAAACATCTATTCTGTTATCGTAAATTTAGATCGAATGATAAATGTTTTGCTCAACAGACTTTGTTCTAGACTATGCCATAGAAACATCAGACTGTTAAGGCTTTTAGAGATAGATTTGAGTCTGACTAGCTCTTTTTCTTCTTCCTCAAATCACAGAATTTAAACAAATGAAGTTGTAAGTTGTAAACTATTCAAAGCTATTTAGAAATGAGAAAGCAGGAGAACTGGAGCAGATTTTTCCATGTAAATACATTTATGTCCCAAAGAAGAACACTGCTTTTGTTCCAAAAATAATTAGGGCAATGACAAAAGGTCCAATGTTTTATCTACTGTTTTCTATCTCTGCTTTCTTCTCCAAGACTTCTGAAACATCTGAGTCTAATATTTGTTACATTTCTCTCTGGGCCTCTTTTAACCCTGTGATTTATAGACTCTAGAGGTGAAAAAAATGCCTCAAATATAATGAGGTGAAGGAAATAAAACTACTTAATAGTGTTCTAGTAACAACCTTTTTGCAGGCTTTTTCAAATAACATGCCAAATTCTGTGAAGTTCTAGAAAAGCTGTTTAGGACGAGATGTGTTTCACCATACAGGCCATTGTTAAGGGTGTAGTCACTGCTCACTGAAGCCAACTGGAGTTTTTCACCTACCTTCAGTGGACTCTGGACAGAGGTGTACCAGCATTACTACAGATAACGGAGATACCCTTCCTTCATTCAAACTTAATTGCATGCACACAAGCGTCATAGGAATAGCTCTTGAAAAAGCCACAGCTGTTTCTCACTTCAAGCATTAAATCCAGGTGGATCATGTAACGACTCTTACAGTTGTGCTGATTATTCCAAGTTTGAACACAGCCAACATTTTAAAAATGCCTAAAAAACCTGGGTGGATTAGGCCACCCTGGTTGGAAAAATCTGACAAAAGACATAACTTTATGAATTCTCACTGATTTAGGCATGCTGTAAATTGCTGGACCCTTACAATAGACACTGCATCATTGCACCCTTTGCCAGTTAGGAAACAGGACTAACACACACACAGACACACAGAGTTAAGAATATAGAATTGATCTATAGATTAAACTCAAGTGGAAAACGGACTCATTTTCTCTCCATCTAAGAGTCTGCTAATCTGACTCGTTTCTTGTGGACAAGAATGGCAATCATATAAATATCAAAAGCCCAGTTTTATGGACCTATTTTGGAAAGTTATCATTTTATTAAATACATGGTATTTTACAATACACTAGCTTCCAATGAACCAAACTGTAAAGATCTGTAAGTCACATTATTTAACATCTTATGTTTAACCAATATGAAGTCAAACTTACATTGTCCGTTAGTGAAGGATGGGTACAATTACTTAAATCAGTATTTATAGTTTCATCACCTGGCACAGATAATGAAGTTCCATCATCAAAATACCACTGCACAGTTCCTGGTGATATTAATTTCCTTTTTATTAGCATGGATAACTCTATAAAAATATGCTGCTAGGTGAATCTACAAGCATGATCCTGTAAAGAAATGTGCAACTATAACTGATATCAATCGAAACTAAGGGAGCTCAGATGATTTCCAGCTCTTGTGATTTTATCGTAAGTCATATCTGGTGTTTTCCTTGAGTCATACACTTAGGAACCTCAGCAGTGGTGCCCATAATTACATTTTACAATTTCGTTACTGTCATGGTGGGGAAAGGAATCTGCCTTTTTACATATATGCATCCAGACACGAAGCATGCAGGTGACACCCTTGGTCACATGCCAGACTACTGGGTATCAGATTTTGTTGCACAAAAAGCAAGAGATTGTTACAAAAGTGCTTTTCATCTGTTAATGATAATTTCTTAGTGACAGTGCACTAAGATTCACATGAATTCCAACATGTCTTCTTTGTTGTGTACTTTCACTAATGAGAGAACTCCCATTTTTTGCCTTTCAGAGAAAAGCAAGTATTTATTTATTGGACAGCTTACGATAGCAATGGTATGACGTTCCACCCACAAATAAAATGGAACAAGTCAAAAAACTGCAAGAATATAGATGAAGCTAAATTTTCTGCTTTTTTTTCCTTTTCCTTTATCAAGCAAATAAATTTAATGAGTAGTACCAGTAAGAAAACAACATTGGCCAGGCCTCTGTTCTTAAAAACTGTTATTCGGTTGTATGATTTCAAGACTATTCAAATGCTATTCAAGATGCAAGTGGTCATGTAAGAATCAACATTATCTAAATCAGAAGGGGAGAGGGAAAGTACACAAGTGCTTGCAATACAAACATACTTGCACATTTTACAATTCAACTCCTCTGAATATCCTCAAAACTGTTACTAAGTTTTTGAAAAGCAACTGCCGCAAACAAATTGCCTTTCAATGTTCACATAAACCTCTGTAAATCCTAACCACTGTTTGAAGCAT
This sequence comes from Pygoscelis adeliae, assembly GCF_000699105.1. Taxonomy (NCBI): domain Eukaryota; kingdom Metazoa; phylum Chordata; class Aves; order Sphenisciformes; family Spheniscidae; genus Pygoscelis; species Pygoscelis adeliae. The sequence continues at coordinate 5,034,391 of NW_008825104.1, forward strand.
ATACCACTATTCCAGTAATGACCAAAACAGTTTAAGTCAGTAGAGGAACAAGAAAAGAAAAAAAGCTTCTCCTATCCTCATTTCCAACACTGAAAGTATTAAAACTTTCTCTCAGGTTGCACCCAGCAGGAAGCAATTCTGCTTCAGCAATGGATTAAGTAGATGAACTAACAGATCTCCATCACATCAATTTTTGATGATATTCCACATTTTAACTAACTTGTCATTCAATAAGGAAAACCAAGAAGACCCCAAAGTAAACTCTCTCTACAAGGCTGATTCAAGCAAGCACGAATTTAAGGGTTCCACGGAGCTGAATGCAGCAAGGGAAACACAAAACCAAGGATGAGCTTCTACAGTATGCTGTTATTTGCTAATATAAATAAGACTGTGCTCTGGCTGCTATTCTTACAAACATCCCCATCTGGCCTCAGCAGACAGGGGAGAAAAGTGATGCAATTTTCATGGCACCCACATCCTCCAAGCCAGACACTCATCACCTAGGTGTCAGCAAGCCCTTACACAAATTTTCTCAAATTACTGCTTCCCACCAAGACCTGAAACTGGCTCACTTTAACATCTGTTAATCTAATTGGTTCCTACGAGCCTGTAACAATTAAAGCTGTTGTTGCAAGGAGCAACGGCGAAAGGGGATTTTACATATCCACAGCTGGGCTGTTAGCAGAACAAATGGACTGCATCTGACCCAGTGGCTCTCACCAAAATCCAGTTATTAAGCTGTGAGAACAAGCCCTAAATGAAGCTGATGGCCTCAGCAACTGGACTGAGCTCAAAGTGCTTATCAGCTGCTCTGTCGCAACAGTGATCATAAGGAGGGGGCAAAGGCTTCAGAATTTCTCTAGTCAGTAAATTTAATAATCCTGGAGGAAGGTATGACTACAATCATGGCAAATATGGAGTGAATCACTCATTCAAAGTGAAAATAGAATTTTTGTATGATACATGACAAAGTTGGCAATTTTTAGTTGGCCTGTATTAAGAAGGAAAAAAACTGGAATCAAAGTCCCTGTTTAGATTCGAAATATTTTTACAAAAAGGGAAATATTGCAACAGCTGAGCAAACTTAGATCTTTACTTATGCAAAATACTTGTACATTATATATGTATATACCTACATACACTATATATATACACACACACACGTAACATTTTTTTTCCAAAAGAAGACGTTAAAATGGAACAAAGCGATACCCCACTCAGTATCAGTCCCAGTCTCATTTCCACAGACACTTACGGATGTCTCCCTCTCTGTGTACTCACAGGAGATTCTCACTTTCAGAAGGAATTCTCATACATCTAAGCAATGTGCATAAAGGTTTGCAGAGCAGGAGCTGTAATATCTTCTGTATCATCAGCATCCAGCATATGGAGAGGAACTAACACTTCATCATAAGTTTTGTAGATCTCTAAGCCCAACATCTCACAGCCTGAGAAAGCAAGCGAGCCCTGCAGTTTTCTTCCAGTGCGCCAGATTAATGTCTCATACAGCTAATTTCTTGTCCTTTCTACAGTATAGTTTTAAAACAACTTAATGAAACACTTTTTGAAGTATTTTTGCTCTCTGCTCTCTTCTATGCTTTCTACCCCAGTATTACACTACCTAATCAGCTGGGCACAACGCTGTACTGAGGTGACACCACCACGACCCTTGGAAGTTCCTCAGAAGCTCTTGCAATACTCAGACAGATTACATGCCTCACACTTGGGACACCTGAGAGTCTACTAGCTCCCATCTTAGGGTGTGGGAGTAACAACAAGTGTTATTTACCTTATGGGAGCCAGGGAATTAAGAGCTTTCAACCTTTGTTTCTTTAAGAACTCTCTAGCCACTGGCTTTTATTTTTTTAACTGTTTTGTTTGCTATTCATCCCTTTTTTAATCTGCCCCTCTAATTTTTACCAACCTTTGTAAAATTCCACAAAGTCAACTTTTAGAACAGAAATGTTTCTAAACAGGTAAGTTGAGACTTTGGTACTCATAAGTGAATGCAGAAACTTTTCCCTTTTCCAGAGTATTATTGAAGAAGGCCTATGTATCTGAAATTCCCCCCCCCCCCCCCCCTTTTTTTTTCCCTTTCTGGATGTTTCCTTAGACCATCACAATTATAGACACCTATTACTACATTCCATAACATCAGCCAAGAATTCATCAGTTAAATAATTCCTTTTCTCTGATGACTGCAAAACACTTCAAGCATATCTTAATTACACTTTATAATCATTCTGAATCAAACTCAGTCAGCATTAGAAGGTTGCTTATGGTATGTAGAGCTATTTGATGCTTGTCCTGGTTTTGGCAGGGATAGAGTTAATTTCCTTCCTAGTAGCTGGTACAGTGCTGTGTTTTGGATTTAGGGTGAGAACAATGTTGATAACACACCAATGTTTTAGTTGTTGCTAGGTAGTGCTTACACTAGTCAAGGACTTTTCAGCTTCCCATGCTCTACCGACTGAGAAGGCTGGAGGTGCACAAGAAGCTGGGAGGGGGCACAGCCAGGACAGCTGACCCAAACTGGCCAAAGGGACATTCCATACCATGTGACGTCATGCTCAGCATATAAAGCTGGGGGAAGAAGAAGGAAGGGGGGGGATGTTCGGGG
>NW_008825104.1:5037088-5072568 GCF_000699105.1 Pygoscelis adeliae
CCTTGTTTTGCTTTGCTTGTGTGCGCAGCTTTTGCTTTCCCTATTAAACTGTCTTTACCTCAACCCACAAGTTTTCTCACTTTTACCCTTGCGATTCTCTCCCCCATCCCACTGGGGGGAAGTGACCGAGCGGCTGTGTGGTGCTTAGTTGCCGGCTCAGGTTAAACCACAACAATGCTCCAACAGGTAAAATTATTAAAAGTATGCCAATGTAACCAGGTTTCTTTTAAGACTACCTGGAAACACCCAAGACTTTCGACAGGCTTTCTGTAGGTACAAAATTCTGAGCTGTGCCTCCAGGCACATTTGAAAACAGCACTAAGGATCTATTTGCATCTTTGGGCTCAGAAATAGCTTTTAAGTCATAGCCTTGCTAGACCATCATCTCTTGAAATGTCATTTCACACCATTTCAGGTTAATAAGGCTGATCATCTCTAGTACCTTCAATGCTTTAAGAAGTTACTCTGTTTCCTCTGAGCTTTTGTTTACTTATTTACCTCACTTTAATTTCTACTCTGCCTAGAGTGAACTCTTCCATAGCGCAGCGACGATGGAACAGAGAAAATCTTGTTTCACCTTGAACACCTTATTCCCCACTGGCACAGTATATGTATCTGCAGTGGTTCATTAATATGAGTGACAGGTGAGCTGCTACAGGCACAGCGGCGAACGCAGACCACTATGAGTGTCAGAATATAGGACAGACATGAATGCAAACAAGCTACACTGAGACCCAGAACAACATAGCCACCTTTCAGACTGTCCCAGAACATGTTAAAAATTATGATTCTGCACTGCTAATACTAATTCCCATCTCACTGTTGTTAGTTGAGTACCATCCTAAAACAGAAATGATGACTTTTTGAAATCATTTGCTGAAATGTAGCACAAATTGAAGTGCGCTATCACCGTTCACTGATTTCCTTTAATAAGAAGGATCTGTACACACAGGCTAGTGATTAAAAGAAGCAAAAATAAATGGGATAGGGACTCTGCAAGTGAGAGTAATGGCATTTGGTCAATTCTCTTTTGATTCACTTAGATATTGCATGTGTAGACTAAGCAGCATCCCCTCTGTATTTCACAAGCATTAGTATGCTAGCAGTACCTCTGAGATGGAGTCCCTCCAGCTGCCAGGAAAACAGTCATCAAAAAAAATTCCATAACAAAGAAAACCAGCTTGATAACCATCAGAGGATGGACTGGTGAGAATGCCAGGGAGGCAGACCTAGAAAATGCTGTAATTGCATTAAATATAATGTTGTCTTGACATATGTGCATGCAAGAGTACTTTATTATCGTACACCTAACGGATTTGACAGTTTCAGGAAGGGATATGAATGGTATCCAATTTCCAGAGAGAAATATGCTCAATAATATCTGGAAAACTAGTTGGATTTCAAGGGATGTTTTCAACCTCCCTAGTATAGAATTTCTTTTTGTTCTTCTCAGCCTCAACTTTTCCAATACATGAAAAAAATAATTATCTGCAGGGAAGGATTTTTTCCTCATTTAATAATATCTACAAATCTTTAGAGACTATAAACTTTTTCATTTTCTACTGCATTAAATTCTACCCCCGAAAGAATCTTTATGAAAATATTTATCTTCCCGTATTATTTGTCTAAAAGGTGGATTTAAAAATGATCCAGTAAAGGACAATTGCAACCTTCTACCAACTAGACAAAACTATTTTGCGGGGGGGGAGGGGGGGGATAAAAAGTGATATAAAAAGTGCAGAATTAAGGAAAATCATCAGCCTACATTTGGTATAGCATTTTTTTTTTCAATTACAGCACTATCTGATTTTATCAGAAATATACCATTCTAATATTTCAGAACAATAACATACTAATTTTAAAGACATTTTTCATGGGCATCTTGAAGCATTTTAGGAGGTATGTATAGCATAAGAAGACATTCACCTTTGGGTCAGATATGTTATCTCACCTCCTCCCATCCATTCCTCCCATTTATTCAATTGCACTGAAAGTCAATAATATTCTCTCACTGTTGTTTATTCTTTGCCCTAAGTCCTTCTGCATTACCTTGGAGGGAGCTGTGATGACCAGGCTGAGGGAAGCACTGCCCCTATGCAGAACTGCAGTGGCATGATCAGACCACAGGACTAGAGTGTCAGGGATTCCTGACTACATGTATCAGTAGTTGATAGATGTTCTTGATTAACCCACATCTCTATTGATCTCATGCTGTTTTAAAAATCAGTGAAGTAGGGATTTTGGTGGTTCCCCAGTATTCGTAAAAAGTTCAGCTAGTAACATTTGCTTATGAGGCAGCCCAGTTCTCAGTTCATAACTCCCATTGAATGCTTTTTCCATGGTCAGCCTGCATAAACTATTGGGAAAAAAAATACATGTTGTTTTCTGATGCTTCACTCCCACAACATATTTAGACACACAGGTTTGAACAGCCATCAACAACAGGTTACTTGCAAGCTTGCTCAGAGGCCCTAATACATCCCTCCTTTTAATAGCTTTGGAAAGTAATCTAACAGCTCCAATACCTTAAGCTAGAGAGGGCCAGAAGGATGTAAGAGAAGAATTCATCTGTGGGATGTAGAGAAAAATGGTAAATCAGCCTCAAAAAATGAAAAAGGAACTACTTCTTTCAAGCAGTTCAGTTCTACTTGGACATGAAGTACTTGCCTCCACCACTGAGCTCTGTGCACTGCTCTACTTTCTGTGTAAGGTAATCCTAATCACCACCAGGGTAGAAAGCAGGTTTCAGTGGTAATATTGGTGATTCCTGACAATCAGTCCTTCTCAATCTATATAGATTTCTTCTTTCACTGACAGCTTCTTTTTAAGAATATCTTTTTCCCCAGACTTTATGATGGCCCCGTTTCTAAGAAATAATTTGCATGCACAGGCTAACATATCTGCTTATCTTCAGGCACATTTAGAGAGCACAACTCACAGATCCTGCACTTTTGAAATAAGTCAGTGTGCTGTAGTATGTGGTAGAAAGAAGTGGGGCAAAAAGAAAGGTAAAAGGTCTGTTTAGCACATCTGAAAATGAGCTCAAGCTCTTTTTACTTCCAGCAGCTGCCTATAATGGAAATAATGAAGATTGGCTGTTGCCAGAAAAGTGGGCAGTAAGAAATAACAGATGTGAAATTTCAGCAACATCATTGGCTAGGTCAGTCATACAGACGGCTTCAGAGCTGGGGTCCTCGTTGGGCTGCAGCATTCTTCGAGGCACGCTTGCGTTTTGAGCTGCTGAGCTGTTCTCCTTGCTTAGCTGAATTTACTCAGCGACCTCACCCGTGAATGCGATTGACAAGAAATATTCAAGTCCTCGCAAGCATGTGTGGGCTGTGTGTAAAAGCTCCTCGCTAAAATTTAGTCACTACATTTTCCAAAAGCATTTTACCATTTCACTTCTCTCTTCCTCCATCCCGCTCACCCCTCTTTATTTCATGGACACTTAGAGCAAGTGGGGAAGAAAAGACAGGTCCTTTAACACAAGATCTTATTACATGAGGCTCACAAAGAAAGTAAGATCAAAGAAACCAATCTAATCTGCTGTATACATTTTTAAGAGAAAGGGCAGTGGGTGAAAAATGCCCTTGAAAGAGTCAACTCCAATTACAGAAGTCATTTTCCAAGAAGAATGACGTTTCCTGACAGAGTTTAAAGGGGAAATTATGAATACAAGGTCTGTAGAATATATCACCATCAAGAGCAACTTCTGTCAGCTCAATTTGCAAGATTAAGTGGACTTCAATTAAAATTAAAATTAAATAAAATCAAAGTTATATTTAGGCATCAGAAATATGTCTTGAAATTGTAATGTGGATCAAAAAGATGATTGCTACTTCAGAAAAACCAATTATAAAGCTATATTAGAAAAAAATACTTCCAGTGAAGAATATTTAACAGTAGCAGCTAATATCAGCAGAATTGAAGTTGGGCTGTCACATCCATTGCAAGCCATTCTTCTGCTATGTTCAAAATCTGGTTGTAAAATGCAGCTCTTAATAAGCCTAGGTTTTCATGCTATGTCTCATCTGGTGTATTTATTACCTGTTGCTGAAAGAAACAGCACTACTCTCCCCACCTACTTCTAGGTGCTTATTCCCTCTTTGTCCTTGTGTTACATCTAGTAATTTCTCAGCCACAGGACAAGCAAGGCCAGTGTAGTTATCTGATGTAGTTTTCCTTCCCAGGCAGTTAGGGTTTTTTATTGAATCAGCTGCTTATCTTGAACTCACCTTGGGGCTGGGGGATGATGCAAGAGAGGGGAAGAACAGGCTGAAGAGGTACTGCCGCTTTTGCGCAAGACCAGATGCAACATTAAACCATGCTCTGAATAGTATTACTAGCTTTCTTCTTGCAGAATGAATATTCAAGTGTCTTCAGGATACCCTGTCACATGGTAAGTCCCTGAGAGTTAATGACACAGCATGAGAGAAACTCTGCAAGTAAAAATAGTAATACTATAGCAACTGAAGGACTCCACAGGCACCAAAGCACAGTAAGATGAACTGAGGCGCAATATCTGGACAAAAGCCCTTGCAATCTAAACAGACAAAAAGAATAACAAATGAATGAACTTTCCTAATATCACTTAGCAGGTTAATAATGGAGACGGAAATCAAATGCAAGAGTCAGGACAGGCAGCTCTATCCACTACGCCACACTCCTTCCTGTGGCCGCAATTGCTATTTACTCACTGCTTGCAGCATGGGATCTCCATGTCAAGAACTGCACTAGGTTCCAGAAATAACAAAATTAAAATTAACCATTGTATTTGTTGCTCCACAAGCAAATTATCAGTTCAATGTGGTTTACAGTATCTGAAAGTTCCCAGTGACTTCCCAAGGAAAGAACTCCAAACCTTAATATTCTCCTGACTCGGTAACTCGTCCTTTGTTCCCTCTGGTGATAGACAAAAAGTGAAAAAATGTCCACTGCTATTTTTGGTTTTATTAAATGGAAGTGGGGTGCAATTTTGGATTAGTGCTTTAAAATCACCTTAAACAAAGTAAACAAAGATAAATTATATGAAGAAAAAAAAAAGGCAAAGCACAGATGCAGAAAAGAGATTGCTCATAGAGGAAAAGCAGTACAAATATATAACTTCCTATTTATTCTGGCTGTTAACAAAAACAAGTAAAACCAGCAACACCGGCTACAGCTCTATTTTTGGCTTCCAGAGGTAAAAAACCTACCCTGTCTCTGTGCTGTTATGTACATAGTACAAAACTGTACTGATACAAACAAAACCATACATCCAAAACCAAACATAAAACCCAAAAATCAACTCCTTGTCCCCATCTGTATTCTGCTGTGAACTACGTGGGATTAACACACAGGGACCTTTTAGTCACCTCAAAACTATTAGCAATTTTTCTATTTCAGGCTTAAGATATGGCAGGGCTTCATCAAAAACCCAGAACATAATTTGTGAAGTAACAAAGCACTGTCATGAGGCAGACAAAGTTCAGCACATAGATAAAATGACAGCTAGAACACCTTGAGCAAACCCTGGCTTTCCTTTCTCTGTGGGTTATCACAACATAAGGAAAGACCTCCAGAAAGACACTCTGCTTGCTCTCCTTCACCTTGGTTTCCCCCAGTTGTTCCCAAGGCAGAAGCAAAACCCTCATCCTCCAGTGCCAACCGGGACCCTATGCTGGAAAGCTAGGTAAGTATTATTACCTGAAGAGGAACCAGACTGGCTGGTCAAAACATTTATTTTCATGTAACACAGAAGAATATTTGTCACATCAGCTGGGATGCCGAAAGTCCATGGTCCAAGAACTGCACCCTGTGTATCAACCTGTGGCAAAAATACTGGGAAGTTGCTGGTGAAGCTTCAGCTATTAAAAGAGGGGATCAAACCTCCAAATCTTCAGGGACTAGTCTCACTAGTGGGTGAGTCCCCATCTAGTGTCCCCAGGCTAATATTCCCCAACCACATTAATGCCTGCTGCCTTCTGGAGATGTCCAACACTGCAGCATCTGACTTTTGCTGAGGCATCTCACTGGAGCTTGAATCACCATCAGCTATGATGTGCAGGTCCTGGAAGGAGCTTAGCACCCCTGCACTAAGCAGTCAATTCTTGATTAATATTTTAATTTTACATATAGTAACTGATGCTTTGTTGCCTAATACAATTTTGGAGTCTATCTTTCATGTTTATTAGAAAAGGCATTATAAGCCTGTATCCTATTTATATTGCAACAAAAGGAGCACGCATACAAGTCCGGGAGTATGTGAATGCTCTTATAATTAAATTGAAACCCTGGGGAGAAAAAGAAGAGGAAAGAGTAAGAAAAATACCAAAGATTTCATTAAGAGCTTATCAGAAGGTAATTTTATCCTTTAAATTTTTATCTCAGTTGTTTATTTCTTGCTTCCAGTTACAATTTTATTAATTATTTTATTTCAACTGAAGTGAAGATTTTTATGGAATTAAGTGCTTACCTATTTTCAAATGTTTCCCCAAGACAACTTATGCAATACCCACGAAGAAAACTCAGACAACTAGGCCTTTGCTGTGCTCATTAGCACATCTGGAAAGAAACTATATTATTTACATATTTCATTACAAAGAGAAAGTTATAATTTCAATTTTCTTTCAACATATTAGATCTGCACAGAGCTAATCTTATTAACTATGCAATTTTACCATCACCACTACACTTAACCCTCTACATTGGCTTCCCACCTACTGCTGCTGACAGTTGCTCAAGTCGTCGTTTAAGTTAGCTTCACATTCTTAATGCATGTGCTAGTGTTTTTGTTATGTTGCTAAGCATTATAGAGCTCCCTTCTTAACTGGTCCGACGCACATCACTATAAAATAGGTCATCTCATCTGTAACACTACCCAAGATGCAATTTTAAATTACTCAGAAGTCTCTTTAATTCCTAACTAGCAGCTTCTTAAAGAGCATCAAACTTGAAAGAATGAATACCTATGTTTGTAGTTAGATAAAGCTATATAAACTGTCTATGGTGTACCAACGCTAGACAGAGTACCATGCAGTACACAGTTCAGTTGTCAGCCCTCGCAACTGCTGTGAAAGCTTGGTATGGTATCTCACTATAATCTGTAATATGAGCAAGGTTCCAGTTAGCAAAAGCTGGAGCTTCAGCTTTTTCCCCGTTCAACAAAACTCTTAAACACCTCCTTAGTTTCTAAACAAATAGCATTTTAACTGTATTTCAATAGCCCTTATGCATATATTCTGATTCTCTGGTGAATCAGGGCCTCATATCAGAGCATCCCACCAGAGGAGCCACTATATTAATCATAAAATAACAAGTATCAGCACTCTGTAAAGAAGGAAATTATTTCAGTTTGAAGTCATGCAATTAAATGTCAGTAAAAAACTAGAAGTTGCTTCACATGAATTATTAAGTTGTTTATAAGACTACTTTTAAACACACTTGAGTCACCAACAAGCAGCAGTCATAAGCAGGTTTTAGAGTTACTTTTAAAAACACTGAGTACATTTTCTTTAAATTTCCCTTAAATGATAGCTATGTTTAGCTTGACAGAAGGATAGTTTTTATTTTCGTAATGTTTGGGACAAGTGACTTCTGAACACCAGGCATATGGTATTATCAGATCCTACATGTGAAGAGGCACAGACCAGAATTGTCCATTGTACACTCGTAAAAGAAACTTTACAATAGTTTCAGCTTTTTGTGGGATCACATAATGCATGCACTGGAGTGGTACCTGTTGGGTTAACACATCTGTTTCAACGTAGTGACACACTTGTGTGTTGTGGAACACTTAACTTACACAGAGCATGAATAAATGTGTCACACTGGCACATAGGTAAATTAAGCCACATAAATCCATATACAAGTAGGTATCTCAGCAAGGACAAAACTGCTTGATGAGGTTCCACGTAGTCTGAATTCCTTCTTGCACAGTTCTTCACAATCCTGAAATTTAGTGTGGCTCCTATTAAGTCTACACTTAAGGGCAAGGGCAAAACATGGGTTTTTCTATGGGAACTTGAATGTTGTTTGGGTTTTTCTGGTATCCACCGTGACCAAAAATATCCTAGATAACTGAACACATTCAAAGTGGGCAAGGACCTGTAACATTTATTCTAGAGTACTAAATGTACTCATATAAATACCAGAAAACGTACCACTTATTTCTGAGGACTCTTGAATGCCCTGGCAAACACTAACAAAAGTAGGAAAGAACAAGTTTCATTCTTACCAAGGAGGAGGAATAAAGTGGATGGAGAGTGCACAGGAACTATCAACTCATTCCATTTGTGCACTGATGACACCATGAATACAGCAGTTTAGTCCTAAGAATTGTCACGGAGTGGAGGATGGGGGCATGGGGGTAGGCAGGCAGTAGGCAAAAAGGAACTATCCCAAATTAACCGACAAATTCCCTTATAATTCACTTATTTGCTTTTCCTGGTAAAATACAACCAGAAATAGAAAGGAGATAGTAAATATAGAATTACATGAAGGTAAATGTTCTAAACTGATACATTCCTTCAAAGTTTTAACTAAATGGTATTTCTAGAAATTAAGAACTATACAAACATAATTTTTAGAGGTCATTAAAGCAAAAAAGAAGACAAAAACTAGACAAGAGTTTCTCACTGTATTGCATGTGGTTCTTGGTCACCAAAGTCAACAGCACATGCAACCAAATGCATGGGTGCTAAAAACTTGGATTTGCTGCCAACAGCACTGAAATGAAACAAGATCCCATAAATACAAAATATTTCACATAAACTGGCTCTGCTATGGAAACCAGAGAAATAGAAATACTACATTATGCCAAATAACTATGTCTCGGCAAGAAAAAGCAGTTTATTTTTGAAAGTATTGTTATTATTACTACTACTATTACTATCATTACTACTACTACTACTACTATTATTAAGTATAATTAACAGTTGGTGAGTTTATCTCTGCATTTGTAAGGCTCTTTGCCAGCCTACATCTACAGCCAGGGACGTGCACATCTTTATAAACACATTACTAAACAAAACTCACTTTAAAAAGTATTTGAAATTTTTAAAGTTCTTCCTTAGATCCTTCCTGCGTTCTTCTCTAGTCACAACAGGTATGTAACTGGCACACAGGATGCAAAGAATCAGCAATGAGCAGAGCGTAGGGAATCAATAAAACGATCTATCTTTACAAAGGACACCACAGTTTGCAGAGGGGGAGTTAAGAACCACAGACATAAGCTTGGGGGTTTAAAGAAAGAAAAAAAATCAGCTTGCAGTAATTTATTAACTTACCTTAGGTTTCCATGTATTCTAGAATGATATCTGATTTTATAATTGCTTAATGTATACACTGGCCTGATTCTGAGAAGTCTGGTTCAGGCATCATTCATTTAATACAATGTGTCACAGTGTAAGTTACCGCTTCAACAAGTATAGATTGAACTATTCTGCTTGAAATACTTTAAGTTCAGTATTTTCTAAGTCAAGGTGGTGGTGGGGAGGAGGTTTCACTTATCAAAAGCAGGCACTGAGACTACTTCCTCTTTGCCTTCTTAAAATCTCTGCTTTAAAAAGTCAGACGAATGCTCTGAACAGGAACTTGGTGCTCAGAAGAAAATATTCAAGAGGCATAACCTACTGCGCATCTTCCATCCCTCAAAGAGCTGTCAAACTTCAGAGTCAGACTGCACGTGAAAATACCAGACAATATAATCTCAATTTCATTTACTCACCACTGTTCCAAGTCCTTAGGTCTTGGTCAACCACTTCAGACACCTAGCAATACCTAGAGAAATAATTGATGTAAAATATAAGAAAGGTACAGAGCCAAAAACATTAAAACAATATTTATGATTAGTATCGGTGGCTGGAATGGTACAACTCTGCTTGTAAGAGATTATATGCACATGGGTAACTTTTCACTACCAGGACACTTCTGCTTTGCTAGAAATGCAGCATTCTAGACATCACTCCAACCACTAAGGAGCAAAGAAAAATAAACACATGTAAAGGAGTAACACATAAACCACTAAGCATGCACAAAATTGCATCTATTTCTCTTCCTCTATTTTACTAATAAAGTATGCCAAGATTTGAAAATACATTTATTTGTATATTCTATTCCCATTTATAACAACATTTTAAAATCAGGTATGACTTAGGAAGAACTCCAAAAGTTCCTAAGCCACTGGAATAAAAACATAAACTACATAGCATGTTCACCCTGCAAGCTTACGAAACGCACCTCCAAACCCCTTCTGCCACCCCATGCATGTATTTCATGGAATTCAGCAAGGACAAGTGTGAAGTCCTGTACCTGGGATGGGCTAATCCCTTGGACAGGCTGGGCACTTGACTACCCAGAGCACAGCTTGCTGAAATGGAGCTGGGGGTCTGGGCAGACAGTGGGCTAAACATGAGCCAGCAGTTAGCCCTGGCAGCAAGGAAGGTGAAGAATATCCTGGGGTGTATCTACAGGCTAAGTTCCCGCTAATAAGCAATTATTTGCCTTTAGCCAGCACTTCAGGAATTCATGTCTGGAATACCACATCCAGTTTTGGATCCCCAGTACCAAAAAGTAATAAAATAAGCTGATAAAGGTAAGGTAAGATTGATTCAGTGATGCTGAACTACAGGATTTCCCACAATAGTAACAAATTCTGCATTTTTATACATCCCTCAGGACAGAATATATGAAGAACCTCCCCTACATAAAAGAACAAAGTGAATTGGAGGGTCAGTAGACGCTAACAGAGAGGTAATTTGGCCTTGGTGAAGATGGTTTAGCAATAGAAAAATCCATGCCGAATTCCTAAAAAAGCGTGCTGTGGAGGAGAGAGGAAAATGTACTGGGAGCACTGGAAAGTCAAGCAGGGCTTAAAATGGCCTCTGAATTCCTGGCACATGGAACATTCTTCCAGAAAAAAACTCAACAGACTGGACTAAGTAGCTGGGATTACTCCAACTTTTCTGTCTCAAAAGTTAACATGGCGATGAAAATATAGCAGTGTTAGCAGAGACAGAGACATTTCATAAACAAAAAAGGCGAAATTGTTTTCTTTTAGACTCAAGGACCCAAAAATGCATGATCAATTTTAAGTATGTGAAACGATGGATTGCTCGGACAATTAAGTGGTGCTTTTAAGGAAAATTTCCTTGCCTGGAGTCTGAGCTCCCTAAGAAAGAGAAGCGGTACAGGCAGGGTAAGACAGGATCAGCCCATCGTGGATACTGTAGAAAAGCCTTCTCTCACAGATCCATCCACCTGCCAAAGGCACAGCAATGATCTTCCTCACCCACACACAAGAAATTAAAAAAAAAAAAAAAAAAAAAAAGAGAGCAAGTATTATATTAAAGAGAAAGCCTCTTTTTTTGCCACCACGTTTGTGACGAAGCTAACAAGAAGAAACTCCACATGCCTTCCACTGCCCCATCACCACACAGGCAGTGTCCACTTTCCTTATGCCACAGATGGCCAAAATGAAACCCAAATCCTCCCAAACAAATCATAATGAGAAAAACACATGCATGCTCTCACTCTTTCTCTCAGGAGCTCTTACAAAATTTGCAATAGCTCAGATGGATTTCTACAACAGTTGGCAAAAATACATAAAATCCATTTCTTCTTTTCTACTTAACTAGCTGTAAATTCGGCTGCCTCAACCACACACACACACACACACAGAAGAAAACATTACATGCTTCATTTTTAGCTCCTTTCTCATTTGCAAGGGAGAAATGTTTTAGTATAATTCAGGGAGCAAGAGTCTCTATACCAAGCAGAGCTATTGATTTAAAGTTTTTATTTAGAGTCAACAGGAGAAGCAAATAGGCTGGACACTGTTAAGAGAACAGAGTTTAATAACATCCCCGTGTCACATACCCTGGCTTTGTACACAACAGGAATTGGGTATACTTAGGCTCCCCAGCAAAAATAAAATAAAAAAAGAATACAGATATATCCGCTGTATCTTAAAACATCCTTTTCAAGTAGCTTTTTCTTCAGCTATACTACTGTGCGATACTTCCATGTATTATATTACAGCAAGTATCCAAATCAAAGAAATATTTACTTACTTCAGGAAGGTTTGTATGACCAATTATGACACTATGAATAGAAATAATGTATTCAACGGGTTCTTTGTCTTTTGCTATCAATGCAGAACAGTATAAAATAAAAAAACCCATACTACTTCATAGGCATCATTACAGCTACCTTCAGAAATAACAGCAAAACAAGAGGGGGAAAGTATTTTCTTTAGGGATACACTGCTAGCAGGTTAGAAAAAAACAACAAAACTTTAAATGAATTACAATGCTAAACTCCATAGGAAACTAACAGCTCGAGATATACAATAGATTTTTTAACGTTTCTTCGTGGGCTGATTACTTTCTGTTTCATACAAACCTACAAAAGAAAAAAAAAATCCAGTTTTGCTTTTTGTGTTATCTACCTAATTTGTTCAATCTAGAAGATCATGCTATATATCCATATGTATGTACTTTAAAGCAAATTCAAAAGAGCATACCATATAAAGCAACGTAATTTGCAAGCTATTTCAATGAGAACAAAAAAATTCTCACTTTTTTACACTACAAAAAATATTTCACCGAAATGCACCTGCCCTGAAGTTTACACCTAATAAAAGCCAGATGTACCTCTAATATACTGCTGATCCCTGCTCTTAATGCCTGTTTTCCCACTGCACCACCTTAACCAAGAAAGTGGTATAGCATAGTTTTACACATCATTAAAATGTTTAAACCAAGTATTACATTTTTATAATCCTAGCAATTCCCACAAAACTAAACAGAATAAATACAGAAGCATTGAGACCTGCACTGTGAATGAAAGATCCCTCTTAGCCTGTTACCTAATACAATAAGCATACCTGAGTGATAAATGAATCAAATTATCACATTTCTTTAACAAGTCAGTCATTACTAACTGAAGCAAAAGATTTGCAAATTTAGTTTTAGTAAAGTTATTCTCTAAAATGAGTTTTGTCTTCTAGGGTTCATTTTACCTAAGCATAAAACTTAATTTGAAGTTAGTAATATGGAACATCAGCCAGGAGCCCAGTCCCACATTCACTAACATCAGTGGGAGCTCTTATCTTTAGTGTTACCCATGAGGATAAAAGGACATAAGTTGTTTACTTAACAAGTTCACTTTACAACAGGCGTCTTGAGTCACATCTCTGTGTTATAGGGACAGTAAAGCACAAAGGCAAGTCACCCTCCCACGGCAGCACCGCAGCACCATGAGTCACATCACAGCCAGCACTTTGGTCTTGCTCCATACAACTCATGACCTCTGCCTGCCCAAGGCACCCAAACCCAGCAGCTTTGCAGCAGTATCTCCAGCAAGAACATCCACAGTCACTAAAAATATTCCTTGGCTCTGTTTTGGCCATAAAGCTGCTCTAGGTGGCTGCAGCTTGGCCACCATCAAGAGGGACCGGACAAGAAGTGACTCAGAAAGCAGCTTCACCCCAGGGCCAGCACTGCTCAGCTACCTGCTGCCCGCGCACGGATGGTGAGAGAAATGGGTCCCATGGACAGCCCAGCAGTCATCGGGCAAAGGCAGGCTCCAGGTCAACCCCGCAGCAGCTGGGACTGGAACAGGCACACCAGTAACACAGCTCCAACACGGACTGGTGGCCCCAGGCTGGGCTGAAACAGGCTCCTGAGTCCCCAGGCAGGAGCATGGGCAGGACCCAGTGGAGGCCGAGGCCCATTAGTGCCCCGGGGGCCCTGACATTGGGTTGCTCATTGCTCTAACCAGTAGCATGCTCCTCAGCAATGAGCTAGTATCACTTGGCAAGCTCAGGCTATTCTTCTTCCTAAATGTCAGCTGGCTTAATAAATAACAACTTCTGATGAGTATTATTGGCATCCGAATTATTGCCCCCAGATTACCCCACACTGTGGCCTGCAAAATGCTAAGTTTACAAATAAAGCCGTCTGCTGGCAGAAGTGGAAGAGAACAACTGCAAGGAAGACAGCTCAGTTATCTTTTCCTGAAGGCCTGGAGGTGACAACTGTGGAGTTTTGTTAAGGGGTAAGCCATTAACGCACTGTTTTATTCAGTCTGTAGACTGCCTGAGCCTGTTGCCGAAGGCTGCAGAGCTATCCATCGTGATAGTCTGGGGAAAAAAAAAGACACCTTATCTCACACACACACATACTCTTTAAACCAGCAGCTGTGCAGTTTGTTTTGTTTTCAATCCAACACCACCTTCTCAGGCCAAAGTTATTAGTCAGTTATCATCCTAGTGACCCAAGCTATGACTATTACAAATCAATGAAACAATCATTAAAATGTCCAAATTGCATTATAAAATTCCCGCATTTTCCAGTACTCCTGCACCACGATTGAATTAGGAACCTGTTTCTTTTGTGGTTTCAACCTAAATAAAAAAATGCCTTAAGCACAATCCTCCCCTCCCCCCCCAAAGAAAAGCAGACTTGTTTTAACGTTCAACTTCCTTTACATTTAAGACAAGACATTTAACAAAGCAACCAAACGCAGAACTAGGGACTGACTTACTAAGACACAAACAAGCTGTAAAGAGTCCTCAAAATACAATTTTAAACTCCTCCATGGTGTCAGGAAAACAACATTGTTTACCTTAAGCATATATTCTATATTGGACTAATTTCCATGCCTTCCTCACAGCTTTCATCTTCATAGATGTAATAAAAAAAAATAAACGTAAGAAGTAGCTTATCAAATTAAAGCACCCACAGGTTCTACCTGTGACCATTCACCAGTGAAAAGCTGCTTTTTAATCATGAAACACCTCAGTGATTCATGTAATGATTTTGCTAAGTGACAAAATCTAGAGCTTAGGCCATTTAATTTGACCTCAAAGCGAAGTTCCTTCTACCAAAAATAGTCTATCTGAACATTATCCAACCAATAGGCCTACCATGCACTCAAGACCTTAATTCAAAGCTAAATACTGCTTAGAGCACATCAACTTGTTTATTTTCAGCTCGTCTCCAGCTCATGTCTCGGAACTGATTTTCAGTCTTGTAAAAAACCAAACCCCAACCCCAACATAAAGAAAAATTAAATAAAGATGAGACCCTGAGCAACATTCCATGTGCCATTCTTGAGTGTTTCAGTAAAACCATGTCATGGAAATAAAAATCCTTACTTGAGTCTTATCTGCCCAGTTTTCCCGCTCTGGAGAACATCCTGCAGTTTCTACACACCTCTGAAAGTCCTGAGCCATCTCCATCCAGCCTGCTTTTCCAACAGGAGCTTACAAGCTCACACAGAGGCACTCCGATGCCAACCCAAGGAAGGGGAAATGAACTAGCCACTGCTTGGTAAGAGTTAAAAATTATATTCAGTTCGCAGATGGAAGAAATAGCTAGCCCCAGGGATGGTGGGAATTGAACAGCAGCTAAGAAATATGTTAACTGTGGTTTTGTTTACCACAAAGAAGCTTTCCTTGCCTTTTTAATTTTTGCAATTTTAAGCTTTCTCTGGAGCCAATTTGCTTAAACACTGCTTTTCAGAAAATGTCCTGGTAATACAAGAGATAAAACGTCTGGGTTTAGCTTTTCCTGAAGCTGATAATATCCTCTTTGAAGACTGTCACAGCACACACTTTGTAAGAAGTTCTAATTATTCTTTAAATTCCTCTAAAAATTCCTTAGTCTTTAAAATACATTTCTCAGTAAAACTAAGATATAACTTTTTGACAAGTTATGAGCTCCTAGTGATAACATTTTATTTTCCCTAGATTTCTACTGTTCTTTTTACTACCTAGAAGATTGTCAAAGATTGTGTGTACATCTATATGTGGAGACAAAGAAAAGAATCACATCTAAAACGGTCTCCTGATTCAGAGGGCAAAAAGAGATCTCAGTTTCTGCTTTTCTTTTCCCTTTCAAAATTATATGTTAATTCTTTAAAAAGACATACTGATTGTTACCTTTACCCTTTCCTATACAAAGGCACTTGCAAGGCAGAACTGGACTGTCATAGGCCAATTTCAGACTCAAATAATGGGCTTGCAGAATAATCCATGAAGGACTCAATTCAAATTGGAATGGAGGGGGCAGGGTGGGGGCGAGAAGGCTACCAGACTTTCTTTTACCCCTCTTTCCCAGCTTAGGGTAACACTGACAGTTGTCTTCCGTGGTCCCTTCCAACCTGTATGGTTCTAACTACAAATAACTGAATATAAATTTTAGTCAGACATGTTTGCCTTGCATATGCATTCTTGGGCTTCCTGCTTGCTTATCTTCTATCACTGATTAACCTGTACGTTCCCAAAGGTAGGTATTCAATGTGCAAGAAAGTTTATGGTAATCATAAGATCACCCCCTAAAATTTTTTACTGAAACTCATGAGAAGGTGTTTACCTGACCCAAACTTCTATGTTTGATGCAAAAACTTTTTAAATTCTTTGATATCTTCTCCTTTAACTTTTATCAACAACTGCGGGAGTGAAGGAAGATTCCTTGCTTTCCTCATGTCTCCAACTGAGAAACTGAGATGGTGATATGAATCAGTTCACTTAACTTGGGCTCGTTTTGTAACTTAAAAAAAACACTGCACTCTCTCATTAAACAATGATTTTCTAAATTAAAGCAATGAATTAGGAAAAAAAAAGAATCTTTCTTAGTTCAGGTGGCATTCTCTACCTGATTCACAGAGTTTTAAATTTTACTGGTAGCTTGAATTCCTAGAGAATGGTTATTTAATATGTACATATTGTTTTGAGAAGAGGAAGACCTTCAGAAGCATCTCATAACCGATCTTGAGCCTGTTGAGCAATACCTTTAACAAGATATGGGAGTGATGAATACCAGTAGAGTCTCAGAATGTATCAAACAAGTTATCATCAGCCCAAAGGACAGTATTACCAGTTGTTGAAGACTCCAGTGAGGTATTACTTGGAAGACTACAGAAAATTCTTATCCATAAGCGAGGGGCAGGGGAAGACTTCCAAGTTGGATTAGGAACACAGAAGGAATACTGTACTGATCAAGGGAAGAGAGCTTAGAAAAGATATGAGGTCTTGCCTTCTTTAGCCTTCAAAATGGTGACAAAAATGAAGCATATTTGTTTCCTGCTGTTACTGTAGGCAGCTAATTAGCAAGGAGAAAGAAGAGGTATTTAAATTAAAAGCCAACATTGCAGCAGGAACAAAATAACTGTGAATTGACTGTGAATACACTTAAGATGCAGGTTAAGAGATGATTTCTAAACCATCTGAAAGTGCAAGATTCTGCAACAGCCTTTGAACAACAAAAGTAGAGGCAAGAAACCTTCCTAGTTTTAAGTCAGAGGCTGATGACACGATGAAAGGACTTGCATACAACCCGATTGCCTGCAATAACAAGGGAACAAACTCCCCTTCAAGGCCCTTCTCATCCAAAGATCTGTATATTTTTTAGAGCACGTTAGCATACCTTCCAATCACCTCTCAGAAAGTATGTATGTAATAGCCTAAAGCCACCCCAAACCCCACTGCTAAAACCAATAGGCACTTTCTAAGTCTAAAATACTCTCAAAGTGTTAAACATCAAAAATGCAGTTTCTCATTTGAGCTTTACCAGCCCCATACAGAACTACTGGCTGTATCCCATGCTTTTGATTATTAAAGGCAGTAGACAACTGCATTTACTAGAAGTCTCGATCATGCACAAGGTTATCTACATCAACTACATTCACAAAGTCATGTTTAAAGAACATGAAATACTTAGCCATTTATGTCATTCTAGACAAAGGCTGAAAACAAGACACGGGGGTTTAAAGTTGTTTATTTTGAATGTTATTATCTCTTTTTTCTTTTGCAAAGTGTATAAACAAAGTAATACCCATGAAAGAAAGTTATTTTGAAACAAAACATGAAAAACTAAGGTCAAGCAGACCTCCCCAAAAACAAAGAAGAAATTGGTCACTTCACAGAGCAGAAGCAAAACAGCCTCAGGAAATCCATATGAAAGATTTTTTTAAAGAATACATAAACTCTGCTATAGAATCATAGAATAGTTTGGGTTGGAAGGGACCTTTAAAGGTCATCTAGTCCAACTCCCCTGCTGTGGGCAGGGACATCTTCAACTAGATCAGGTTGCTCAGAGCCCCGTCCAACCTGACTTTGAATGTTTCCAAGATAACCTTCACAGATCTCTCCAGCAGTCAAGTGAAGAGACACCACCTCTCTGGAACATAACAAGCATTTCTGAAAGTTCCTTCTCTTCTCTCCATCTCTCAAAACATTGTATTTTGCTGTTTTATTATCAATGAGCATCTTAATTGGCATTGGCCATTTGCTTGCTACCAGAATAAACATAATGATGAATGCGCAAGGTGAGAAGTTAAGGAACAGCCAAGAAGGCAGTGAGATGGAGGACTCCCATTCCTATTCCTTGGAAGGCAGGAAAATGCATCACTACTAGTCTCCACACGCCCCACTTCAAGTTTGGGGGGTGACTCTATTATTTTCCAGAGAAAATCTATCTGCAGCTGAGTTCACAGCCCTCTTAACGCTTCAATATAATACGATAAGGCTAATTTTAAAACTTCCAAGGGGGTTTAAAAGCTTCCAAGGAACCACTATAAACCCTGAAACAAGACATAATCTTCTCTGTTTAATCAAGTTTGTCAAAATTTAAGAAGCAACAAACTTGTTAGGTTCTCCCCCCCCCTTTTTTTGCAGGTTCAAGAAGGCAAATTATTTCCAGGCTACATTGAATCAATTAACTGAAAATAATCTTATACACATAAACTACACATTTTAACAACAGTTTCAATTCTGCAGCAACTGAAAATGCAGATTCCTACTAGTAGGTACTATTTTTCAAGACCTATACGAGGGAGGGCAAACACACTGGGAACAATTATCAATAGCCCTGTTTCCTTGAGCTTTCTTATCAGTTATGAAGAAATTCATTCCAAGAACAAGAATCCGACAATTCCATAAGTCTCGGTGACTGTCCAATGCATTGATTCAAAATCATAATTCTGTAAAGTCTGAAGCTGTAAGTTCCAGAGTCCCTAAATACTAAACCTTTTCTCCCCCAAAACCAGCTTTCTGAAGTAGTTGTATGGACTATCTTTTTAAGTGATTTTTCCAATGAAGGCTGAGGTTTAGAACACAACGTGAGTAAGTTTTCTGACATAATTGCTTTCTTATGGTATTCCAGCAATTGAACATTGACTTGAAATCTCTTACAGGCAGAGCTGGCTGGTTTAAATCATTGCTTTTGAAAGCACACAGATGATATGCAGCTACTTTACATCACAATATCCTTTACAGCATCAAAAGAGCTCTCAAACAAAGGAAGAAAATTATACATATATACACCATCTCTCTTCCATATTCATACATGTAACATATCTCAGCTCTATTCAGGTGGTCCCCTGAGGTTTTGGGGCTCTCTAGAAAGAGTTAAATATCTGAAACAGACCCTTTTCTTGTTCATTTATTAGTACTGTTTTCAAAGGACCGTTTAGAGAATGAAGCCTAAGAAAAATGCAAATTCTCCATTCCATGCTTGACTAACAAAGCATTCAATCAGTTCCCACTGAGCTCCAGTTTGTTTCGTGTCCACATGTAAGTGATTAAGAGTACATTGTTTGAAACTTAATTCCACATCTGTTCTTCTGTGGGACTTGGAAAACAGATGAATTTTTCTGACAATTGTTTGCAGAGATAATCACAAGCATGTGTAATAGTATTCCAAAGTGCAAGGGGAAAACACCATGAGTCTAAGATGCTTTTTTTGCTGAATGTTTTTGTTTCTTTTCTAAGTAAGATAAAAAAAATAAGATGCTCTCAGATGGAAATCATTAATAAATGCTTGAGAAGTCATCCACTATAACTGAAAAGGCAAAGCAAAATCCAGCTTGTCTCCTAAAGGTCATCATTTCATGTCCCAGTAGTTTACCCAGAGAGCCAAAATTTATTTTATGGCCTGTTGGGTAACTTAAAAATTATGCAGAAGTGACAAAATCCCACAGAACTACAACACAGAAAATACATAGTTTCGTCATGGAGCTCTGCAGTTGTGAGAGAATGTTCCAGGCTATTACAGTATGAGAGTCCACACCTTTTGAACAGCTCACACGTTTAAGTGATAAGGATGTATTTTCTTTTGATCTCTATAAAATGCTGATAAGCACAGAAAGGAAGGATACATAACAACTCTTCACTGTATTTGCTAATGCAAGTGCTGACAGCATCAAAGCATACTGGGGAACGTAAGGCTCAAGAAATCACTTTTTCCTCGCAAGACAGTTATGCTGAGGAGATCTGCCACAGTTTGCTGTGGATGCTAAATTCTACATTTGCTCAAGAAATTACAGGACAAGTTAATGAAGGAAAGATCCACTGACAGCCATTAAACACGACAACTGCCTCCTTTGACCCAGTAAGTCCTCAAGATGCAGAGCAATGGAGACTATGAAAGCATCAGTGTAAATTTGCTCTGTAGTTTAGGCCACTGGCTATTATAAGATACTGGGTTAAATGAACCTGTGGTTAACTATTTTATTTATGGCCTTATGACATTACCTTGGACCTTCATTTGACCTATACATACAACGAGTGCAAGAGTGATATTATCCTCAATGATTGAGAAAGAAATTCACAGGGAGGGCTCAGGGTAGATGAAAGACACTTTTTTTATTTTCCTTAATTCTGAGCTTAAAGTAACAATTAGTCATCTATGAGGACACGACAAAGGCAGGCCAAAATTTCAGTTCAGTCACACCAAACTGATAACTCAGTCAAAGAAACCAGATACTGCTGCCAATTCCTACAATGTTACTGTGAACTTCCCAATACCTGCTGTTTTCTTAAAACTGCAGATGCCAGAGATAGGCAATTACCTCACATTGTAAGAGGTGTTTTCAAACTTTTCTCCACAGTCATTAGTACTAGAAACATGGATGACAACAGCAGCTCAACAAGAAGAAAACAAAACAAAACAAAAAACCCACACACCAAACCAAACCACTTTATCTGTAAAATAAGAAGAGTCATTATTTTCGGTTCTATTCCCCTCCCACGCTGGTACTGGTAACAGTGGAAACCAGTTTAAACCTGGGTAGACCCACACATGGCCAGTGCTGAAACACTGTGTCACCCTGGATGAAACAGATGAAGAACATGAATGAGAACCAGAGAGACTTCCTAGAGTGAAAAAGGAGAAAAGGTCCAGAAGAAATCAAGTTCAAATAACAGAATGCTTATAATTTATGTAAAAAGAAACTATACAGATAAGGGAAAAAAAAAAATCTGCCTTCTACAGCAAAGGACACTGTTGTGTTCTAAAAGTATTCTGCTCAGCAAAATTGCTATCTGACATTACTTAATTAAGACTTCCATTTAAAATGCATAGGATAACCAATTCCGTAAGTCAGAAGGCACAAAGACCCGCTGCATATGATAATTACATATTTTCAATTTCGTTATGTAACTTAAAGAATATCACAAAGGGAAGATTTATAATTCAGAGCATGTGATCAGACAGCGCTATGCTTTGGAAGAAATGTTCCTGTCAAAGCTGAGTTAAAGCTACTGAAACATTAAAAGGATGAGCAATATTGCTTGGCTAAGGATTAAAATACAACAGATATCCTTATTTATACATAAAAAGTAGGCAGGTTATGGAGACATGATTACCGTACCCGTCAACAAACTGTAAACAATAATGACATTGTGTTTTATTCTTTCATTTAAAATTATTTCATGAAAAGAATCACTGAAGGCTCCCTGCGGGTAAGGGAAGATTAGACAAGTCATTAACTGTCTGCAGAGAAAGATCAGGTGAATTAACAAAATTCCCTCCCACACATCCAATCCTGCTGATGCGAGGACAGCACCAAAGCCGAGTGTCAATGCTGCCGAGTTATGCGCCAGTCCCACGTGAGTCTGCAAATGTTGGGAAATGTCCCAAGGAAGAGTCTTGACTTTTCTTCCATGTGCTATGAGCACTGGAGGAGAGGTACTTCTCATTTTTTTAGCTTGAGTACCGTCTGCCTATACCATTTCCTAAAATACTACAGTATGCATATACACATATATACATATTTAAAAAAAAAAAAGCTACACCGCCATATTTATATCCAAAAGACTACAAACATATACTTTAAAGACTAGGGTTTTTTTCTGTTAGTGTGACCAAAAGGCTAAACAAAATTCAATACACACAGGAGTCCCACGGGTCTCTTCCACTTTGTCCTTCTGTAATTGTACTAAAAGCTTGTCTGGAGTCTCTCCCTCAAGACATCTGGAGTTGACACTTCTCCTATTTATCCAGCTACAGAAAGGTCCCCTGCTTCTTCCCTGCCAATACCATGAAGAATTTAATGTATCAGCAGGGACTCGAAGCCTGAAACTCAATCCAGTATTTTCATAAAACAATTCACAGACTTGCACTGACTTTTTTGACTTAAGAGCAAAGGGTTTCTGTACAGCAGTTTGGGGCTAGATTAATCCACTCATGTTTCCAGCAGTGGGGGAGGGAAGAAGAGCATCACAACATGCAGACACCAAATTGATTTTAACATGAGACAGAAAAGAAATCCCTATTAGAGATTCCCTTCATATCTGCTTAAAATACCACAGCAGCTATTTAATGCCTACTATGAAGGAGTCATGAACACCAAGCAACGGACAGCAAATTAAGGAAATAAAATAAAACGGGTATAAAGAAAAAAGAAGAGATTGTTTTTTTACTTTACAGGAGGGAGGACAGTGGCTTGGAACTTAATCTTACTTTATATCAATATCCTGCATAACAAGGAAAAAAAAAAAAATCAGAGGAGGATTCAGATCAAAGGAGCATTCATGTGCAAAGCTGAACTGATCCCTCTTTTCATAACTAAACAACAAGGCAAGTACTTAACTAAGAAGGAAATCCTCTTCTACCACACATACTGAGGAATTTGTCAAATGCTCAACAACACTTCCACTTTTATTATACCATCCAGTAAAATAAGCATCAGCAAGGCTAGTTACTCTAAGTTTGCCTTTTTGTGAACAGACTATTTTGCGCTTGTTACTACTCTGACTTTTAAAAATCGCTTGCTTGTGCAAAATAGCACCTTCAGTTTCTTTCAAACTCAACATGTCCTCCATTGACACATCAGCCAAGCATGCAAGTGTCCAAAACATGAATTTTATTTAAATTAAAAAGCCTCATCCCAGCCTTTCTGACACAGATCGGAGGTTTATAATGGGTTTTTTTCCAGTTATATAACTGTTCAAAGTGAGAGAAAAAGATAGCTCTCAAAGATGAAAAGATGTAACAGAAAAGTAAAAAACAAGAAGATTAAATAAAAGCATTTCTTTTACTCCTCTAGTGCTTTTTTTAGCCACCAGAAATCAGACAGAACTGCTATTCTTCTACACAGAGTCTTAAATAATATCAAGTCTTAAACAATCTTAAACATCCTTTTAATTCCTGGGGCACCCACTGTTAAGATCTTAAAATCTGTTTTCATCTTCCAAATTCTGAATCAACGTCAAAAACATATCTCAGAGAGTTGGGATTTATAAATTTCAGTCTTCAATTCATCAGAAATATTTGACATAAGCAAGAAGCGGGTTATACAAAGTAATCCAGAAGCACAGCAGAAAATAAATTCATCATATGACAAAACCTTTGGTTATCATATAAGCATGCATTGAGGATGGACATCAGAAACGTCACCTGCATGTAACAGGAAGACAGTTTCCACTATCAGTAACAGAAAGTACGTATGTTCACAATAGGCAGGATAGATTATTTCACAATCACTGAATGCCCAGCAAGGATACCAATACACTAGAATAAACACGAAAGTTTCTGCAACTTTTTCCCGTTTTCAGGAAACAAAGTTCATCCAGTAAAGGCCGTTCAGGATTGTTCATCCAGGTACAGTATTCCAGATTCCACATATGGCAAGTCATCTAGAGGAAATGCTACTTTAAAAAAATTTGTTAATTAACAGTACCTGTCCCTTCTTTGTCTTCTGAATACTGTATATTCTTGTTAAAAATACTTCACATGCTAACAGTTGTTTTACAGAGAGTATACTCGTAAGTACACTGATGAAAGATTCATAATGA
Source organism: Pygoscelis adeliae (assembly GCF_000699105.1). Classification (NCBI taxonomy): domain Eukaryota; kingdom Metazoa; phylum Chordata; class Aves; order Sphenisciformes; family Spheniscidae; genus Pygoscelis; species Pygoscelis adeliae. The sequence continues at coordinate 5,061,150 of NW_008825104.1, forward strand.
TTAACTCAAAATCTAACTGCACTAAAAAAGAGTCACTGAAACTAATACTAAATACTGTTAATTTCTGGGTGTATATTCCAGGCACTTGTAACATTCTTCTCAGATATTAATGTGAATTAATATCTCTAATACCAGGGTACATGTCATAGTACATGTATAGTAATCGGTAAAGCATGTTCTCAAGTTTAAAAATACTTCTAAAAGCCTATATGTCTATAACAGGAGTTCTTTTTTTTTTTTTTCATTCCTACAGCCTAAACAGTTTGCTTTTAATGAAAGACAAACAGGTTTGGATGACAGCATACATTGCTATTAAGCTTGGCTTTCAAACCTTTGTGCCTAACATAATGGCTTCCTGCAGAGTCAATCAAAAGCATCTTGCTCCCAAAACAAGTATTTTTTTAATGACTAGAATCAAAGATCAATTAACTAAATGCTACTTCATTTTCTCTAACCATCAACATTATTTTCTTCCTAAATAATATATAATGTTTCCCTGATCACACTACAACCAAGCTACAAAAATATTTATATGTGGTTTTAAACACCCGATCAGGGAAGCTTCTTCCTCGTCAGTTTCGTTGCCTCAATCATTCCTTTTGACAATATTAAGGATTACATGGACCAGCAATCAGGAACCTGTGAGGCCAGGGACTGTGTTTCACATAGCCTTTAGTCACACTTGGTATTTTTTTTCACGTTTTTATTGAGCAATATTAAGATGCGTATCGCATTTGGCCTGTTAAAATGTGTTGCCTACAATTATCAGCTAGCAAGAATGAAATTCAGAGGCAGCTGCGGCTATACAACAAGGAAAATAGAAACCTTCTCTTTCTGCATCTTCAAAATTGGAAGCTCTGTGGAGTTTTGGGAAAGTTTACATTTATTTAAAACCACAGTTTAATGTTAGGCTACAAAAAGTAGGTTCTTCTTTAAAATAAGTATTTATGACTTTCAGGTTTATCATAGCATTGCAATCAAAATTCTTAGTAATGAATTTCTTTTAGTTCATTTAAAGCTTTAACTTATCTAATCTTATTAACTACCTACCCCTGAACAATTAAATGATTAACATTCAAGAACCCTACTACTCTCGGTCTGCCTTTTTTGGTCAAAGACTTTATTCCAGCACCAGGGTCTTACTGGTTGAAAGGCAAAGTCCTCCTGAGAACTTTTGAGAGTTTTGTTTAATGCCTGCTCACATTCAAAGAACTGAGTGCCAAGACAAGAAACCGCTGAAGGGTGAAAAAAATGAACAGCCCAGTAGGCACTGTTTGAAGATAAAGGTCAAGTGTATCCTCTGTAATCACAGAACACCACATTTAACCTGGAAGCTATTCTGGATCTTCACACCTGGACAGTGATCCAATACTGCATGGATGAGCCAAAGAGCTCCTCAATAGCAATGAACTGGCTGGATGCAAAGGCAAAAATGCCCTTCAGCCAGGTAAAATCTAAGCTGCAGTACTAAAGAGCCTGTGGCCAAACAACTCCTCACCTTCACACCAACAGTCTGGCCACAGACAGCAAGTATTTTTTTTTTCCCTTTCAGCTTTATGAAAACCCTCTATTTCTTCAGGAATCTTATCTTAGCCTGCTAGGGATGCGACTCCCATTTTTCTGCCTGTATGGAAGGACAACCTTGTTCAAAACTTCCTTTAAGCATTAACTTTGGACTAATAATTTTCAATTTGTGGCACAGATGATCTAAAGTGGAAATATCTTAGGTTAGTATTTAGACAAATTATTAAAAAAACTAAAATGGGAAGGAAAAAAACAGTTGAGGTGGAAGAAAACGCTTTAATTACTCATAAAGGTAAAGCGGAGCAACAATCCTTCTCTTCAATTCCCCATTTTGTGAATGCCTGTATAAAACAAACTGAATGCTTTTGTCTAGATTATAAAACAAAAGTCTGTGTTATAAAACTCAGCACAAGATTATAATTATGCTTAATGCTTTCAGCAGAAAACCAAAACAACTTTGCGATTTGCACAGGAAAGCAGTGAGGCCGACCATGAGGCCAAAATACATTTTCAATATTCCTACAAAGCAAAAACAAAGCAAACAAACAAGTGAAAAAGCTTTCATGGCAACTTTCTATGCGATATTTATGCAGTGATCAAGTATGGCTTTAAAGCCACCATTAACATAAATAATAAACAGTAGGAACTGCTATTTAAGGCTACTGCCCAAGTGTAAGAAAACATGAAATTCCTACTAGTGCTTTTGAATGTAGTAGAATACAGCTCTCTTTCCTAACTAGGCTATGATCAGTAAAGAGATGAAGGACACTCCCTAAAAGAGGAAGGAAGAAAAAAAAAATACCTTTAGTCCCTTACAGTTTTCATTACATTGTATTTATAGGTTGTGTAAATTACTACCACTCAAAGCAAAGCATTAATTCCTAAAGGAGAGCATGAAAGGCACACTTCCTTCACTTAAGCATTTTGGGTAAGTAATATGTTTACATTGCCCCAACAGCTTTTAAGTTCAATAATTCTAACCCCTTTTACAAAACAAACACATTCTTGTATTCAGTCTAAAGGATATCTGTAAATTAAGAGTATTTTCCTGGTTCAACACAATGTTAATGGGACTTCCATTTGTTTCCTGTTTGAATTTTAAGGAGGAGTTTTTCTGATAAATGCATCTTTGTTATTTCTGTGTATTACCTAAAAAAAGTTAAGGAGTTATGTTTGCCAGACCCTCACCCACATGAGTGACAGCAGCTCTATTCACAGACCTCCACACCATGAAAATCCATCTGGCTGAGATGTTCTGATGATGCATATAGTTCATTTTATGGGTTATGCAGTTCAACCTCACACCTAGTATTTTCATTTTCTTTCTTCATGAATTTACACGCACAAACACTATACTGCAGCCACCAAAACCAATCACAACCGGCCACCACAGCAATTTCAAAAGTATGCTTTGCCCTAAGGAACTAGGCTAGCGAAGTAAAACTGGTTTAAAAACAGAATACTTGCAGCTAATGCATACCCTTTCAGGGTCACAGACATACCAGGTTAAATTAATGATACTAGGTCAGCTTGCAGCTATTTCCCGTCCCCCGTCCCCCCCAGTACAAATAGGAAAAACAAATGTTTAAATCAAGATGAGATCCACAGAGAGGTTCGCAACTGTTCACTGTTTAAGGCTGTAAGAACAGTCTCTCAAACAGAGACGAGATCTCCACACTCTTCTCCTTGAGTGCTATGAGCTAAATAATGAGGTCAGGACCAATCTCCTTTTCCCCAGCACACAAAGAGGGCTGCCTTCCTAGCTGTGCAGTGGCACAGCTCCGGTGGGACCAGAGAGGGTGGCCCCATACTGGTGATCTGCCAGCTCCAGCCCCTCTGGCCAGAAGAGGTGGGACAATTTGAACCACCTCGCAGTGAGCACAGCCAAGTGCTCTAATGATTTGGTTACCACACAGATGGGGAGCAGAACAGCATCTTAATACTCCAGTAATTCCTTCACCCGCACCCCTTTGCAAAAAAAAAGAGTGCAGTCATTTAGCTGCAGGAAAGGGCTCCAGTCCAGCCTCCCTCCTGAGCGAGAAAAGTGTGAAACTTTCGTGGGGGGCAGGTTTCTTCCCCTGAACATCCTTGCCATGGACCATTTGCTCTTCAAGGAGATGTAGTAGCTGAAACACACCTATGCAGCTTTATCCAGCATTTTAACATCTTTGCTCTCTGGAGGAAGGAAGAGACATACAGACCTACATTTTTTAAACTTACTTTCAAAATAATATAAAAGCATTCTATTTTCACAGCAATATGAAAGCCCATGCAGACAGCTTGCTGTCTGTGGTTCCCCCCATACTTGAATGTACCTGGGGACTCGATCAAGAAATCCATGCGTGGCCAAGATGCCCCGCTTGCAAGTCACAGCTTGCTTTTTGGAAGCTTTCCTTCTGCTTTGCAACCAGTTTCCTTCAGCTGTGTTTGGCCCCTCAGCTACAACATCCCTGCTCCCTCCAACAGTTGTTCTCTCTCCCCGTGCTGGCAACTCTCTCTCCATGACCCATTCCACCATGGTTTTCAAAGGGCTGTATCAATGGCTCTTATCTTTGTTCCCTTTCCTGTGGAAATTAAAATTTCTTGAAACTTTATGCATCCAAACAGCTGAGGAAACTGGTTTTATCTAGTGTGCAATTCTTCCTTAGCTCTGCCTACTGGGAGCCACTGGATTCAGCAAATCATCTATTCACAGACAGATGGGCTAGCTCATCCACCCCAGTCACCCTGCAGAATCAACATGTGGGAAGGGGACATAAAAATAGTTACAAGGATATGAAGAGCTTACAAAACCATGAGTTTTCTAACAGAATCTTTAAATTGCACATAGACAAATTCCCTAAATCATTCCTTTATAAGCATTACTGACCAATTTAAAATCTTTACTTAAATGTATTCAACAGCTTAATAGTTTCAAGATTACAATATAAAGAGGGAGGATACTTCTTGCTCTTTTTACTTTCATAGCGTAGTTTTAACCCCTGTTCAAATGGATGTTCAGAAAACAAAGGGTTTGGCTAAAGCATACATTTTGTAGAGTATTATTTTTAGCTTGCTTAACGCTGAAAGAATTCACTACAAGCTTGCCACGGCATGGAACAATGTTCCCACCAGTCTCTCTGTTACAAATTAATGAAAAGCTGGCTGCTCATTCTCTGCCTAAAGGCATCCACCATGCATCATGAACTTCAGTCGTGGGCACTGAGGAGGAGATCAGGGTACAACCTTACCCAAATAGTCCAAAGGAAGCTCTCTGCTTCACATTCATTACAGCAAGATGATCTCTTGAGCCTTCTACACAATTAAGTCTGGTGTCCTCTCCTCTCATTACCAGACTTCTCCCAAAGCATCACATGTTCAGAAAAAATTGATAAGTTCTCTGATCCTCTTCAAAGCACAGCATGCAGGACAATCACATGTATTTTTAACAGCCACACTCCACCACTGAAATGTAATGTTGAGTTTGAAGGAAAGAACAAGAGTCAAGTACTTGCAACATTGCATCACAAAGACTCAGTGATGATCTTTGCATTAAAAGCCCTGCTCTAAACAAAACCTGTAAAGCATTTTAGATGTGTACTTTGGAACAATGCCTAGAAACAAGGCTACAAAGAACCTGCCACCCAAACTACTGCTCTTTGACTGGTATTTATCAACAGCAAAGCAAATATAAAATTGTAATATGAAATCACTTGGATACAAAAGAAAAAAAAAATCACTAAAGCAACAAAAATGTTATATATCCTAAGTAAATTTTTTACAAGTGCTAAACACTGGTTTAATTCAACTGCTCCTGCTTGTGTCAGTGGGACTAACTTTAACCTATTACTGGCTACAATAAAACAATTTAATTTTGAAACACTAAAAACACTTAAATACAGGTTTAATACTACACTAAATTTGATCTATTGGGCTTATAAACCTTGCCAGTCAGAATTCTCTGTTTCTAAAGAAAAGGGACATTTTACAATTTAAAATAGAGGAGACCTAAGGTATTGTAATAATCTAACTTAAACATAGGGTGAGTTATTAGATAATAGTACAAGCGATTTATTTTAAAAAACATGTTTTAAGGCATCATACATGACCACTGGGCTAGAAAGCATTAGCCTACCTGCCAAAACCTGTGGTTTGCTTTTGACTTCTGTAACTCAAAACAACATTGACAAATGTGAAGAGGAAAGACCCATAAAACATTTTCCCTTAATTTTAAATTTGGTATTTCATAGCAGGCCACATATTGGCCCCACCTTTCGCCTGCCAACCTGGTCTTTATCCTGCTCTCCAGTAGAGTTTTTCCTTTCCTCAATTCAAGTTCTTCTAGGTATGCAGCTCCAAATAACATGTAGTAGATGATAACATGGTCTAGCGCAAACTTGTAACTTCTAGTGTAGAGTTGCAAATTGCACATACATAATATCCTCCACGCAACCTAGCAAGCAGTAAGGACAGACGACTCATCCATCCGATCCTTCTCACCACTAAGGCTCCTAATACAATATATGAAGAAATCACACAAAAGAAAGAGAGATATTTCATTAACTTTTGGAGGAGTGAAGTCTGAATTATTTTAATTAAAATTTATAATGTTTGTCTGCTAATGGAAAATTTGCATCTGGAATAAACCCTTATACAGTGAAGAATTCCTCAGCTATGGAAAACTAATTAAAGCAAGTAGTTGCATGAGCTCTGCTACTAATGCTTATTTTTGCCAGATTTGTGCTTCACAGTTGATCAAGGCTTCTGACAGGATGTTTTACAGTCTCTCCTCCAACTGGCCACCTATTTTTGTAAAATAGAGGTACCGTTAGCTTTGAGAAGTCTGCCTTTATGTTGATGGCTGAAATCAATCGACTGATTGATTTAAAAATTACAAAATTTAAAAAAAAAAATACATAGAGAAAGAAGCACATACAGATCCCAGGCCAGAAACCTAACACCAAGGGGAGGACAATGCCTTTTAACAAGGCTGCACAAAAGACACTTGCTGGCAGGAAGGCCTATGTGCTATGCATGCTCCTAACCCCCTAATACCACAGAATGATGTGGTTTCCTCCTTATACAGGAGTGAACAACTGAACAGGACTCGGACATTTTCTTTGCCAGGCCACATGGACCACATCCCACCAGCCTCTCTGCTGAACTTCCTACCACCACCCACCACCTCATGCTCAAGACGCTTGCATTTAGCAGCGCTGCAGTGCCCAGCCCTTCCCACTACTCACTGCTCCCTAATCCTCTGCACCGCATAGCGCTACTATACGTCACAAACCTGCCACAATGCTATACCCATACTGTCCTTTTCACTACTGTATGCCAAATATAACCTCACTCCTTTGTGCAAGGTCATAAAGCTGCAGCACAGCCAGAATGGGAGTAACAGAGTGTTTGATAAACCATAGACAGGCACACATGGTTGGCTGATGGGCAAAGACAGGGGCACACCTGGACTGCCAGGGCACTTGGAGAGAATCCACTTACAGGCTCAGCACATCGGGTCACAGTTCAGATCCAATTCACAGTCAGGTAATTGGTTGATTTTCTTTGGAACCAAACTTTTTTATTTTAAATTCTAAAGTAAATTTGTTGCTATTTAACTGAAATTTTACATAACATCTTGTTTCTCAGCCTCACCAGCTGTTCATCAACATGTTTCTCAAACAAAGTAAGATGCTATAATAAGATTGCCTTCATTATTCTTAAATTTTTGTATAAAAATAAAAGGAGAAACCATAAAAATAGAGCTATTACAAGTGCTTTTAGCAACAAAAATGCCTGTGGAAATATCTTTCATCACGTAACAGTAGCCACCATTAATGACTATGTACAGCATACAAAGGGAGGAACTTCAGTAATATACTACTTGGGTAAGTTATCATCATTTTCAGATCTACAATCTGGTTCCTCCTTAATTTATACGTCATCTAACCCATAATATATGAACATACGCATTAACCAGTCTTCACAGAACCTTGGTTAATTAAAGAAATCTTAACTCAGTTTTACTGGTAGCAAAGTAAAAAAGTTAAGTGCATTGGCCACCAAGTGGATGGCAGTGCTTTCAGTGTTGTGAGATTGACTTTTCCACCTGTCAAACCTTCCAAGACCAAAACGACTGGAAGTCTTCAGCAAAGAAGAAAAATCGCCAGGGAGAAAAGCACAGAGGCTGGCAGAATGACTGATGTGTGGAAAAGTCAACAAGGAACCATTTCTCACAACAAAAACTAGCAGGCAGCTCACTAAACGGTAAATCTGTAACAACTGAGGAAATGCTTTTTCTTCACAATGTATAATTGAGTTATGGAATCATTGCAGCAAGACATTGGACAAACATAAAGCACAAACGGACTCAAAAAAGAACTAAATTCTTGAATGACAGACCCACTGCTGGTTATTTAAAACACAAATGCTTGGGCGCAACCTTTAGCTAAGGAGGTCCCTAAACCACTAATTAAGGGACCTAACCTTCAAAGAATCACTATATATACTTCATGCATTTCTTACATTTTTCTCCCCAAGCATCTTTACTAGCTGCCTTTGGAGACAGTATGGAACTAAATGGACACTTGGCCTGACCAGAACATGGCTCTTCTGTTTTTATGAAATACTGGAAGATATGCCAAATACCAGATGAAGGCAGACAAACCAACAGGCACAAAACGTATGCAGATATTAGACTCTTATTCCCCTCCCAGTTCACAAACAGCATTAATCACCATTTCTGCAAACAGCATGATATAATGTAAGACACAACAGATTTGGACAGAGTCATGTATAATTATTGTGAGAAACAAAAATTACAAATGAGAAAAATTATTTTACCTCTCTCATATGTGTGACTTCATTCGCTACTGGGAAACAAGCCATGATCCACAGCCAACTCTCAAACAGGAAAACAAATTAGGTACAACCAGATTCAAAAGCCGAGGCTGTATTCTACAAAGTGGATAAATGTTGGTCCACTTTTAGAAAGCTTTTCTAATTCAGTGGAAATCAAGACTGGACAGGTGGACCCTGTATCTGAGGAAAGCCCCAGCGCAGTACATCGATCCTGCCCAGTATGAGTGAGAAGTCATTTAGGCCAAGATTTCTGTTCCCTTCATGTCTTAAATGCTACTTCTCTTTTGGTTAACTATTAAATTTCCATCAAGATCTACAGTCCCTTCAGATTTACCTGGAAGTCTGTAAACTGGCCAATCAAATCCAGCTACACAGGAATGGGGTGTTTTGGGGGGTTGTTTGTTTGGTTTTTGGTGTTATGGTACTTAATTGCATAAGTGATAATGCAAGAATAATTAGGTACAGAGGACCTTTCCACAACTTTTTCTAAAAATGAGGGTGATATTAAATCTGATATCCTTTCTATGGGGAAAACAAGAAACCAACCAAGATTTAATTTTGTCATCACCTGTTTGTCATGAAAGAGGATTTGGTTCTTCTGGACAGAATTTGCTGCTATGCTCAATAGCCATCAGGAATGACAATAATACTTCAGCCTGGAAAACTAGCATGACTCAGATGCCTGTAGCAACTCAGATTCCCTGATCCCCAGTTAGGTGACATATGAGAACCTGTTTCTCCTAGTAAACCAAAATGAAATCAAGAGGACATCAGTTTTGGCAACTTTAGTTATTAAGGAGAGTTAAGGGGAAACAAAACTTACAGACTGGTCCAAATGGCTGAAAATGCCTCTGTCTTCTTTAGACAGAGTTAACTCTACTCCCATGATTACTAATATCTTCCTGTTGGTTCGGCTCACAAGAAAGTCCACTGAAAAAATATACCACCTTACTCCTCCCTGGTGTAAGATTTTCCACATGAATGCTCATCCCTGTGGAGCTACACCTTGTTCAAGAGCCAGTTAGTTTCCCTTAACTCAAGTAGTTCCTAAACTAGTAAAACTATAGGAGGATCTAGAAGAGATTTCAAAAGATCATCTTATCTAACTCCTACTATGAGATACAAGCAATGATAGTTAGATCCTCCTTGAGACTTTTTTTGTGTCTAACCTGTTTCTGGAAAGTTCTAATCTCAAAAGCTATTCCACAACATCTTTAATCATTTATTTCAATGCCTAACTATGCACACAAACGAGTTATTGAGAATATGTAGAGGGCTAAATCACATAATAGACGCAGGGTATTAGGCAGCTGCCATGGAAACTTGCATACCTAAGACAGTTCTTGTTTTTCTATTATCCATCCAAAGTCATACTACTTTTTTTCTGCCCTCCTCTAATGGAAGACAGTATCTCCTATAAAGCTTTTAACTTCTCATGAGATGTCTCTCACATAACCCTTGGGTTTTTCCTATGAGACAGAACAAAGTCACTTCCTTCAAAATTTTCTTGCAGGTCATATTATCAAAGCACTTTATTACAGCTGTTGTATACAGTCCTCTACCTGAGACCTCTTCAGTGCTAAGCAGAGAATACCAGCTATGTCCCCTTACATGTGACATTCCTTGTTCACACATCTCAGATGGTATTTGTCCTTCGACTAAACTTTTCATTGGCTAGACTACTTTAGCTTTTTATTCCTCTTTCAACACATATGCAAAACATAGCAAGTTGTGCTCCCCTTTTGGTATTTCAAGTCATTGTGTTTGGACTGCCTCTCCAAATTGTCAAAACAACTGCTTTTCAACCAACCTTTTTCCCACCTGGGAACCCCTTTAAATTTTCCAGTGGAGGCATAGGACTCTGTGTTGTGAATTTAGGCCTACTGACAATAGGCTTGCTTTTGTTAGTTACCCTTCATGACTCCTTATAAGCAACCAGTGGATTCACAGGGTCTGCATACCACAGCTTGGAAGTCACTTACTGTCATTGCTGTGAACTCATCTTGAATTTCAACATGCTAATGCAACAACCCAGCTTGCTGCTGTCCACAAATACATTCTCTGTATTCCACTAGCCAAATGCCTAGTAAAAATACAGAATAAAACCAAACAGAAGATACACTGGACCTATCTGAAATGCCCTCTCAGTTGTCAGTGAGCCATTAATGACTCAACCGCTTGTGTGTTCACTTTACAACAATTTCATGTGGAGTTCCCCAGGCATTTTCTATGAATGATGTGTGAGACAGAGTCAAGAATATCACATGCAGTCACTGCATGAAAAAAATAACGAAGTGAAGATACCTCATCCATCTACCACTCATGTTTTATCTACTAGGCCAGCTATACTGCCAAGAAAGGAAATTAAAATTGACACAGTTTGATCCTGATAAATCTATACTGGTTGCTTATCAATTTCATTATCCCAGAGGTGCTTATGAGGGAACTGTTTAATAACTTGTTAAAAAAATGTGGGGGGATTAAGGTTTCATTGACTGGCTTATAATTCCTTTCCTCCGTAAGATTTTATTGACTGCCTTACAATTCCCTTCATTTTCCCCAGCACCTTTAAAGAAGAAAGAAGTAGAGAGTGTAGTTTTACATTTGCCCTTCCCCAGTCCTCTGAAGAATCTCCTCCTGTCCTTCCAAACACTCTCTGAAGAGTCGGACTGAAGAGTCCCTGGCAAAGAGGAGAAAGATAATGTTTAGCAACACACTTCTGAACAACTTAGTAAACCCCTTTGGCCAGATTTAGTAAGCAGGGGCCTGCTCGGGTACTGCCTTCAGCTGCACTGCTGGGAAAGCACAGGAAGCCGGTGTCTCCAACATTTTGGTCTGAGGCACTCCTTATTGCTATAGCAGGAGGCTATTGTGCTAGTGGAAATCCCCTGTTAACTCTCAATTGCAGTCAGCACTGCCTCTTTCCTGCCAAGATTTCCCAAAACATGAGTGCCTAAAAAGGCCTGTAGTTCAGAAATTCTCCATGAGACTGGGAGGCAGCTCACCCTGTCAGGGACAGGAGAGACAAAAGCCATTCTGACAGCCTGTCAGGACA